>NC_091440.1:117222246-117347739 GCF_964237555.1 Oryctolagus cuniculus | reverse complement strand
ATTTTCTAGTACCTACATTGTTTATTTGGGGTATGAATTTTATTGCTGTCTACCAATGTTGGGTTTATTGTTCCAGATACTTGAGGTATTCTAAGTTGATAGTGATCTACTTTTGTATGTATGTACTGATTGCCATAAATATCTCTTAAAACTGCTTTTGTTATTTCCCATCACATTTAGTATATAAGTTTTGGGATTTTTTTTCAATTTTGTTTCCTCCTTGATTTCTTCCTTCATCTGTTTTCTCTGGAGTAAACTGTTTGATTTCCATGAACTTATGTGGTTTACAAATTTTTTCATTCATATCTAGTTTTATTGCATTGTAGTAAGATATACAATGTTTTCTTTTAAATGCTTTGAGACTTGTTTTGTGTCCTACCGTATGATTCTAGAAACTTTTCCATGTGCAGTTAAGAAGGTATATCACGCAGCTGTCAGTTGAGAAGTTCTATAGATGTCTATTAGATCCAATTGACCTAGTGTGCAATTTTATTTTTATTTCATCTCTAGATGATCTATCTACTTCTGTAAATGGAGTATTATAAGTCACCTATTATTGGAGTGTCTCTCCCCCTTTAAATCTATTAATATTGGCTGTATTTGGGTTCTCCAATATCATGTATATTCACAAGTTTTGTTTTGTCTTGCTAGACAGAACCCTTCATGATTTAACAACCTTTCTCATCTCTTCACTGCTTGTTATCTGGAGTCTATTTTACCTGATCTAACTGTGTCTATTTCTGATTTCTCTTCAGTCCTATTTGCATAAAATAGCTTGTTCCATCCTTTTCATTTATAGGGAAGTTTCTTAAAATGCAGCAAATAGTTGATTGCTTTATCCATTTGGACATTATCCCTTTAATTGGAGAATTTACTCCATTGACAATTAAGGCAAATGTTGATGAGGTCTTACTACTATCATTTTCATATTTTTCTTTGTGGATTACAATCTTCATTTGTAGATAAATGGTGTACTTTGATTACTTGATTATTTTTCCAAGAGTATTTTTATATTTTGTTTTGTGGTTACCTTGGAGCTTACAAAAAACTTTTGGCTGTGAAAAGCTATCTTGGAAAGATAACATTGATTATAAAAATAGGAGACAAACCAAAAAACTAGTTAAGATATCCTAATAGGGAACTTAACATGTGTGCCCCATTTGTCCCCACATTTTAGATTTCTTACATTTGACTTTCCATATTTTATGCCTTATAATATTTATTGTAGGGGCTGGCACTGTGGCGTAAATGGTAAAGCCACTGCCTGCAATGCCAGCATCCCAAATGGGCACCAGTTCATGTCCCCGCTGTTCCACATCCAATCCAGCTCATTGCTATGACCAGGAAAGCAGTGGGGGATGGCCCAAGTCCTTGGGCCCCTGCACCCACGTGAGAGACTTGAAGAAACTCCTGGCTTCAGATCAGTGCAGCTGTGGCTGTTGCAGCCAATTGGGGAGTGAACAAGCAGATGGAAGACCCCCCCCCCCCGCCGTTTAACTCTTTCAAATAAAATGAACCTTAAAAATGTTTATTGTAGGAACTATTTTTTTCATCTTCAAAGTATATGAATTATTTATACAGAATGCTTACAATATTAGATATTCTCAATTTATTGGTATACTCAGTTTTCTGTCCTCTGGTATCTTCTCTGTACTTGTTAGCACTCTTTTCTTTCAGTTTGAAGAACCCCTTTCAGCATTTCTTGTAACTCACATTTGTGGTAACAAATTCCCAACTATCATTTGACCATGTCTCTCCCTACCTCATATCTGAAGCATAGCTTTGCTGCTGGTGCTGGATCAAGTATTCTTAGCAAGCAATTTTTTTCATTCTTCAGTATGTAAAAGTTTCATCACAGATGGAGGAAGATGGCTGTATAGCAGCAGGAAGTTCTGAGTCATGTGGGGAAAAAATGCATAGTTAGCAGAGGGGATACAAGCCGGTGGAGGAATCACAAGAAGTTCGCACAGGGTCACTCAGGAGTCCACCAGAGACTGCTCAGGTCCATCCTGGGGCAGTGAAGAGGAGGGAGAGGTGGTGAACGTGAGCAAAGGAGCAACACAGGGACCATGAGTAGACTGGTGCCGCCGCTGCCCTCAGCAAACCAGGTTAGTGTTCGTGAGTCCACAGAGCCTTGAACACTGGTGGGTAGGGGAGCTTGGCTAACTGCACTGCGTTTCAAACTCCAAGCAGGAATCAAGAGAAAACATAGGGGGACAGGAAGAGAATTTGGGCACCCCATGGTCCTTCTGTGTTTCAGCCCCTCCTGCCAACTGGACCTAGGGCTGGCATGGAGAAGTCATATTGATTATTTCCATTTTCAAGTGCAAGCAGGAGGCCGCCATGTCTGCCTTCCATGCACACACCCATCAATTGTGGGGGCCACCTCACAACACGCCCCACCTGGGAACAAAGATTGCAACACTTCAGAGTGATTTCCTCCCCACAAAGCAAACTATACAACAAAGAGTAGTCCTAAACAGTGAAAACCTGAACTTGTTTCACGCACCAGTGAGAAGTGCACCTGCCCCTTGTTGTATGTTTTTCCTGATCTGTAAGAATTAATATCGCACCAAAAACGAAAGCTATGGTAGTGAAATTGACACTTTGAGAAACAATGACTTGAACAGCCCTGGTCTTGACTGTTGCGTAACATTTTTATTTTTTTATTTTCTATTTTTTTCTTCTCTCTTCTTCATACTATATGTTGAACTCTTAACAGATTTAACCATATAAATATGAAGACAACTGAAAATAGATCTCAGTAAAAGAGGGAATAAGAGAAGGAAGAGAAAGTTTCCATTTATAAGGCTGTAAAATGCCATCTTAATTGTTAATGTGATCATATTACATGTCAATGTGATGTATAGAAAGGACTAAGTGTTAAAAAGACCATATAAATAACATCAAGTGCCTGGTAATAACAATAGGCAGAATTAAAAAGAAGGAAATGTCCAACATGGGAAGAGTCCACACAGCAGACTCATAGAATGACAATTGTTTCAAATAACTCTGACCTCAGAATCAGCCCCTAAGGCAGGTGGATGTGGCTGAAAAGCCCATGAGAGTAATTCAGGCATCAAAAACCAAGACATTGAGGCAAAAAATATCCTACATGAAAGATCTCTGTGAATGAGACCCCAGTGGAAAGGAGGAGCCATCAAAGGCCTTCTCTGAAAGGAGGAGAGAACCCCCACTTTGCTTATGGCCCTGTCTAAATACAGATGGAGTTCATGGTTGTCGCTCACTCTGCAAGCTCGCGGAGGAGTGGCAACAGATTTGCTGTTGTTTCTTTCCCCGGTCCTCCCCGGATTAGCTGCCGCCCCCCACCCCGCCTCCGTGGAGGGGTGGCACCCCTGCCGCTTCCCCCGCTTCCTTGGAGGAGCGGCAAACTGCCGGCCGGCTCTCTCAGGGGTTCCTCAGATGTTCCTCCTGCATGTTGTCTCTCTCCTCCTTTATAGTCCTCTTCCACCAATCCCAACTCTGCTGGCATTCTCTCCCCACGTGCTAAGCACACTGCTCTCCTCCAATCAGGGGCAGGATCAGCTCCTGCAGCTTGTTAGTCGAATTGGTAAGGCAGCTGTGTGGAAGTTGTTTACTCCCTCTCAGCACCATATTGTGGGGGCTGGGCCCTGCTCCCCACAGTGGTCACAAAAGGCTTCCATAGCCTTGGCAGTTCATGGCAATAGCCTTGGGTGATCACTGACATCATAAATAAGAGTGTTAATTATCAAATTCACAACAGAAGTCACTGTGCACTTACTCCCCATGTAGGACCTCCGTCCTTAATGAGTTGTACTATGAGAATTAACTACAAAACTTGTCTCCAAACAGTACTTTATATGTTGGGGCGGGGGGGTGCAAACTACTGGAATCTTTACTTAGTATAGAGTTGGACTTCTGTATATAAAGTTAATGAAAAATGATTCTTAATGAAGAATGGAATGGGAGTGGGGGTGGGAAGGTGGGCATGGAGGGGGGAACCACTATAATCCTAAAGTTGTACCTATAAAAATTGTATTTATTAAATAAAAGCTTTAAAATTTTTTTAAAAAGTGAAAAAAAAAGTTTCATCGTACTTCCTCCTGGCCGTTAACATTTCTGTTGAGAATTCTGTAGTCCAGAAAACCAGATCCCTTTATCTGCAACTTGTTTACCTACTCTTGCAGCTTGGAGAATCGCCCTGTTTATCTTTAATCTTTGACAGCTTAATTATAATATGCCTTGACATAGACTTGGATGGGTTACATCTGATTGGTGACCTTTGATCTTTGTGTATCTAGCTTATTTTATCCTTCTTGAGGGTATGAATGTTTGTTATCTCTTAAAATATGTTTTATTCATTTGGCATTATCAAATACCTCTCAAGTATTTAATCACTTTATTCTGCCTCATATTTCCTATAAGCTTTTTACATTCCTCTTCATTCCATTTCCTTTACTCTCTTCCAACTATGTGTTTTCAAATACCATCTTCAATATCACTGATTTTAGACTCCCCTTTTCTTTGGCAAGATGGTGGAATAGGTTTTGACTACACAAATTGTGCTATTTTTGCGTGGACATCTGGTCTTTCTACTCCTGGGGTTTCTCTCCTTAAAGTGATACATGACAAAAGATTTTAAGGGAAGTTGGATCTTCTTAGTGATGCCAACATGGTATACTCTGCTATTGATGTATACAAAATTTTTTTTCCAGATAATATTCATGGTTTAAGTGGGGAAAAAAAAGAACCACACTTGTTGCACAACTGGAACAGCTTCAGGCATAAATAGGATTGTGAAGATGTTTTAAAATAAACTGCAAGGCAAATACAGTCAACCAAGGATAGTTTGATGGCATTTGACAACCTGGCAAACAAATGGTCTTTTAGGCACAAATATTCAGATATACTCCATAAGTCTGCAAAGTACCAGTATAAATGTGGGAATTACTTGGAAGCAGAGGAATTCATTTGCTTTTGTTGAGTGCTGATGCCAGCAATAGATAAAAATGCTTCATGTTCACTCTGGGGAAAACCGCCATCTGAAATTTTACTGTAAATTGAGATTCAACCAACTAAGATCTTACACACTCCAGAGAGACCATAGGTAACTATTCTGTGAGTTCTCCAATGTCTTCATCAATGAACTTCGCTCATTCATTCATCTTTCTTTCTTCCAACCTCCCCAAAGTTCCCAATTTTATTGTTCTCTTCCTTTATCAGTCAAAGTATCTTAATGCAGTTCAGACAATCTGTCTACATGGTCCCTGCTATTCGATTACAGTAGTCATTACAAACTAAGATGTTTGAAAACACTGGCAGGTGCCTAGACAAACTAAAGTTATTCAACAGGAGTCTTACACTGATTTACCCAATTATAGAATTTGTTGAGTGTATGCTGACTTCAGCTTTGATGGGGCCTTGAAAAAAAAGCTGAGTGAAAGTAATCAGTGCTTATGCATGACTTCTTTTTGGTGGCTTGAGGATTTCACTGGAAATGTCTACCTCTTCCTATTTGAGGCTCTTAGTCCTAACTACCAGTGTATCAGCATTAAAACATTAGCCAAAACACTAAACATTACTCCCAAACAAGCTGAAAGGCAGATTGTGG
Organism: Oryctolagus cuniculus; assembly: GCF_964237555.1. Classification (NCBI taxonomy): domain Eukaryota; kingdom Metazoa; phylum Chordata; class Mammalia; order Lagomorpha; family Leporidae; genus Oryctolagus; species Oryctolagus cuniculus. The sequence continues at coordinate 117,342,146 of NC_091440.1, read as the reverse complement.
GTTAGGAATTCAAAACTCGATGCCAAGTTAGGTCATGCGGTTATGGTTAACAATGTAAGCTCACCCTATCAGAAACGGAGTGATAAGATCAAAAGCCTGTCTTTTGGAAACCAAAGTTTCTCCTCAATCAGATGAGGTCAGAGGCTCCTAAGTGGGCAACTTAGGACTGTGGTTTCTACTGAAGAACCATAACCAGAACATGAAAAAACTAAGAAAGATTAAATAATAAAACTACTGTATCAAGAGTGACATTTTAGAAACTTACTGAGCCTAATTTTGAGATTTTGATTAACATTGGCCATGGCATATTAAAAAAATCTAACTTCTGCTTGATTTATTTGATTCATTTTTAATTTGGTTTATTTTTCAGTTCAAGGCTTTCTCCGACATTTCATCACTTCCATCTCTATCACAACTGTTAGAATACTGAATTTTTCTGTTACTTTAATTTTGTTGAATTTTAAAACAATTGTTTTTAAATCTTCATGCACTTGGAAAATTTAATTCCTAGATGATTGGCTTCTGGAACTTCATTTTTCTCTTTAGATGAGGTCATTGTTCTAAAGTTCCTGATGCTTGTTGTAGCAAGAAATCAAGTGACAATCAACAATCAGTTGTAGTAGTCTGCCTTCATTTGAGGCTGTCCTGTGCGAAATTCTAAGCAGCCTGTTCTGCTGCTGACCTGGGCTCACAGCCTAATGTTGTACCTACCAGCCACTGATGCTACTTGGGGTTTAGGACTACTTGATCAGGGCCACAGAACTCTACTGGGCACTCACACTTCCAGGTGCTTAGTCTGCAGGCACGGACCTGTGAACAGATACTTTTAAAACCCAACATTGAGTGGATTCTGTAAGCCTGGCAACGAGTTCCAAAATAGGCCCCCAACTCCTTGCCATTGGCCAATCAAGTGTAGAAGAGATTTAACAGGCAGCCCCCCTGGCTATTCAGGTACTTCCCAAGTGGGTCACACCCGGGTCTCACTATCCCCCAACCCTGCACAATCTTGCCTATGAGGCCTTTGAGAGGCTAGTGGTACTTCACACTGAAATTAGTCTGTCTCAGAAGGGTACAGATCTCTATTTGATATTAGACTATGTCCAGAGACTCCACCCACAGTCACTGGCCTGGCTACTGTTATTAAGGTGACTTGGCGTGCCTATAGCTGTTCACATGCATCCCTCTGCAGGGAGGTGGTCACTGCACCTTCTTACTCAGCTACCATTTTGGCTCTGTCTGACAAGACTCTTAAGAAGAGCAGGATCAATCACACACACACACACACAACAAAAAAGCGGATCAGAAAATGTTTCATGTACAAACCAAAGTTTCCTATCAACTCTTTAGTGAAGTCTGAAGGGATCCCAGGAAAATTTACTCCATTGCTTAAAATGTTGAGTAACTGAAATAACAGAGGAATGTGAAATCATTGGAATACGTCTCATTCAAAACACTACAATCTTACTATGTGGAGAGCATTTAGCTGAGGATTAAAAAGCAATAAACGGAAGAGGTTCGGCCGGCGCCGCAGCTCACTAGGCTAATCCTCCGCCTAGCGACACCGGCACACCGGGTTCTAGTCCCGGTTGGGGCGCCGGATTCTGTCCCGGTTGCCCCTCTTCCAGGCCAGCTCTCTGCTGTGGCCAGGGAGTGCAGTGGAGGATGGCCCAGGTGCTTGGGTCCTGCACCCCATGGGAGACCAGGAAAAGCACCTGGCTCCTGGTTCCTGCCATCGGATCAGCGTGGTGCGCTGGCCGCAGCGCGCCGGCCGCGGCGGCCATTGGAGGGTGAACCAACGGCAAAGGAAGACCTTTCTCTCTGTCTCTCTCTCTCACTGTCCACTCTGCCTGTCAAAAAATAAATAAATTAAAAAAATAAATGGAAGAGGTTCAATATTACAAGAAGCCAAGAGATGAGCTAGTACAGCTCATAAAGGTCCTTGACATCCCTCATAATTTTCTAGTTTACCTATATGGTAAACATAGTATCCAAACAACTCATTGGCTCTCAGCATTAAAGGTCTTTTGTTTTCTCAGGACATCATACTGAGAATTTGTATGGAAAAGCCAATTTTTAAGACATTGAGTCAAGTAACTATGGTACTCTAAATGAACTAGACATAAGCAAAGATAGCATCTCTTAATTTTTCTTTTCATTAATATAATGAGAATAGATTTCATGTATTTCATAGATACAGTTCCAAGTAAACATACTTCCCTCCCACAATGTATATTTTCAAGAATACAATATGCCTTGTTGTTTTCAAAGATGTTATCAATTTTGTTTTTCCCCAGTGCATGAATATGAATGAGCAATAAGTCATCCTACAGATTATTCACAATGTGCCTTTTGAATTAAAACTGGCTCAAAGGACCGGCGCCGCGGCTCACTAGGCTAATCCTCCGCCTTGCGGCGCCAGCACACCGGGTTCTAGTCCTGGTCGGGGCACCGGATTCTGTCCCGGTTGCTCCTCTTCCAGGCCAGCTCTCTGCTGTGGCCAGGGAGTGCAGTGGAGGATGGCCCAAGTGCTTGGGCCCTGCACCCCATGGGAGACCAGGAGAAGCACCTGGCCTCCTGCCATCGGATCAGCGCGGTGCGCCGGCCGGCCGCAGCGGCCATTGGAGGGTGAACCAATGGCAAAGGAAGACCTTTCTCTCTCTCTCTCTCTCACTGTCCACTCTGCCTGTCAAAAAAATTAAAAAAAAAAAAAACTGGCTCAAAGGGTCTGCTTGGTTATAACTGGTGATCTCTGTTCATACCTTTTCACTACTGGTCCCAGGATATATGAATACTCTCACCTGAGGATCATATACTTCTAGTTCCTAGAAAATATCCCTCAATTGTGTGATCTTAGACTTGCCAAAGTATTAGCTTAAATCACAAGCCCAAGAATGCAGAGAAGCCACTCATGAGTTTACATAACCTTAATGACAACACATTATGATTTGGAGGAAATTAGTTCATGTAAAACATGCCACTTTTCACTTATTCAACAGTAAAAAACACAAAAGAACAACTATTACATTGAGACCCATCACTGTACTCACTCATATCAATCTCTTAATCTCTCTTGAACTCTGCCTTTCAAATAAATGGTCTTTAAACAAAAAAATTCAGTGTCATTGGGAGATGTACAACCCAGGACCAAATCCCTTGTCTGCATAACTGTTAGTAGCATTGGTGTCTCCTTTCTCTCCCTCTACCTCTAAAACTCTGCCTTTCAAGTAAATGAATTCTTAAAAAATTAATGTACACCAAAGATAGTAAATAGGTAATCAATACATATACTTGGATTAAATATTATAGATGCAACAGAAGAGTGTAAAAATAAAGCCCCACTAACACAAATGAACTACAAAGGAGTAATGCAATATTCTCCCACAGGACTAAAATAATTGATACCACAGCACACAGAACATTTTAAAATTTTAGGACATAGAAAACAAATAGTTGGACAGTAACTGACTCAATATGTCTGAGAAAACTCAGTGCAAAGGAAAAGTGTTACTCAAGACCAGCAGCAATGAAGAATCTTAGAAAATTGCAGAAATAGTTTCAGGCAAAGAGTATTCATAAAAATGTTTATGAGGTTTGGATTAGGTATCACTCCTGCATATTGGAAAAACATGGGAAGATCTATGAAGAATAAGTCAGAAAGGCTTTGAAAAATCTGTGCCAAAGCAGGTATCACAAAGCTATTGCTGCATTCTTCATTACTAGCCGAGTGTGGCTTCAACAGCCTTCAGAGCATTACTTTCCTATACTCCACTACCAACTCCTCAGTTAGCACCTGAATTAGGTGCCCTTTGCTCATTCCTGATGTTGAGCAAAAGACGACAACCCAGAGCTAGACTGAGCAACAGATTCCCAAACATCTGGCAAGCCATCAGCTTCATCTGTGTGCACTGGTGTGTGCACAGACATGAACCTGGTATGAACGCATCATGAATCGATTTATGAACCAAACCATCAAGCCATCAAGTCTGTCTTTATACATAGCCTTGACAAACACGCTCTCTTCATCTGGACTCCTCTAGGAGTCTTCTAACTGCTTTGCCACCCATACTGCTCACCCTCCATATTGAAACCAGCATAGTATTCCCTGAGTAGAGAAAGGATTCTATCACCACTCAACTTGCTCTCACCCCTGCTGTTAAAATGCTTCATTAGCACCAAATTGGTCTTTAACAGATAGTTTTCTATGTTATGAAAGCCTCTGAGTTTAACTTAATTCTCCAGCCTGTTTCCTACCATGAACCCCATCCTCATCCCATTTTTACTGTTCCCCTCCAACAGGCTTCCAAAGTTGCCACCTGCCATCCTTGAGGACTCTCACACTTATTGTTTACATGTAGTTAATTCCCATTCATCTCTTATTCTCAGCTCTAGGAGTCTTGCCATCAAACCCGAGATGCCATCATAGCAACATGTCTTTCCTACCCAGAACCTGCCGTGTTAATATCCCATATGTCCGAGTGCTCCACTGTTTGAACACTTGTCTTTCTTGCCTGACAATATGCTCCATGAATTCAAAAAATTAGTATTTCTTTTTGTTTCACCAATACCTAGCACCATGTGTCATATGTGTAGACAGTAAGTATTTGGTTGGCTTCGGTGATCTAGATTTTGATAAAGTGTTTCCACTCCTGAAGAATATGCCTGTGTAAAAAGCTAAATTCAGTTTCATTTTTGGACTGTGGAATGCCACATGGAGCCTCACCAGCTAGGACCAACACACCACATTCACCTGGCACTGCTTTACAGGACTTGCAGTAGTTGGAAGCCAGAGTCAGGAGCTGGAGCCCAGTACTGAATCCAGATACTTCCATACCTTCCTAATGATATCCTAACACTAAGCCAAATGCCCACCTTGGTCTCAATTTCCCAATCCATAAAATACATGTAGTCAGGGGTTCCAAGAGGGTGAAACAGCAACAGGATGGTTTGGAATCACACAGGGCAAAACTAACATTTTTTTAAAAAGGGTAGAAACTACATGCCTGAGGTAAAGCCATGGGAAATTCACAGTGGGAAATCCAGCAAGAACAGCAGAGACAGTCCAGGTCCATGCCAAACAAGCAAATAGAAAGAAAAAAAAAAACAACTCCAGGTCCATAAGGTCAGACCTGGAGAGGAGAGTGCTGGCCCCAGTGGACAGGTAAGAGGGGGATATGTGGGACAACAGAGGGGGGAGGGGGAGAGAGGGAGAGGGAGAGGGATCACTCCCCAAATGGCTACAATGGCTAGAGCTGCACTGATTGGAAGCCAGAAGCCAGGAGTCTCTTCCACGTCTCCCACATGGGTGCAGGGGCCCAAGCACTTGGGCCATCTTCTACTGCTTTCCCAAGCCATAGCAGAGAGCTGGATAGGAAGAGGAGCAGCCGGGACTAGAACCAGCACCCATATGGGATGCCGGCGCCACAGGTGGAGGATCAACCCACTGAGCCACGGCGATAGCCCCCATCTTTTGCTTTCTTTTCCTTTATAATATTTTCCTTCTTCTTTCATATGATTCATTTAATGCTATACTAAACAGTTAATCATATATGTATAAAGTTAACTGAAAATAGATCTTAAGAATGAGAATAAGAAAAGGAAGAAGAAGGGGAATGGGACTTTGGCTGGGTGGGTGGGCAAAGTGTGAAGAATTACCAAGATCCTTAAGTTGTAACTGTGAAATGTATGAAGTTCATGACTGCCAAGCAATATAGTCCTACATGCATTCCTACAGACTTACTTCTAAGGGTATGGCTTGATAATTAGTCATAGAACCCCAAAATCCCTTAAGCTGGCTGATAAAAATAGCAGCTTAAGTGTTATGAAAATCAAGTGGATAGGAATAAGTGGTAAAGTGATCATATGAAAATGACTAAGTATTTGGAAACAATAATAGAATTTAAAAGGAATGAAGCTTCCAACATGGAAAGCAGTCCATACAGCAGAATCATAGAATGACAATCATTTTAACTAGCACTCCAACCTCACAATCAGCCCTTAAGGCAATCCAGTCTATCTGGAAATCCCAGGGGGAACATTTCAGGCATGGAAAGCCAAGACACTCCAGAAAAAAAAATGTACTACATAAAGGACCCCTTTGGAAAGAAATGGTCACCAGGAGGAGGATGTACTTTTCTCTGAAAGGAGCTGAGAACTCCCATTTTGCTTATGGCCTTGTTGAGCTACTGGATCCAAGAGGCTTTCAAAGCCAAGGAAGCTCATGCCAAGAGCCTTGGGTGATCACTGATGTCATACATAGCAGTGTTATTTGTGAAATAACAAATGTCACTGGGCACTAACTTCTCATGTAGGATCTCTGACCCCAAGGAGTTTTATCATGAGACAAAATAGTAAAACTTATTCCCAAGAATCACTTCCATTTAGTGTATTAAATGGAAAATATTATTATGTCTCATAAGTTCTATTTATGTCGAAGATCTCACAAAAGATCAATCATCCTTGGGTTCTTCTTTAAAGACAATAATGTTTCTAAAAGGAAAGAAGGGGAAGGAAAGAAGGGAAAAGGAGGAGGGAGGGAAAAAAAGCAAACTCACATTTGAGAAGCAATAACATACAACAGCCCTTGTCTAGACTGCTAGAGAACAGTTCTTAGGTTTTTTTTTACTTCATTCTTTGTTCTTTTGGTTTCTTTTTCTTTCTCAGATTAAACAGGAGAGGGAGAAAGAGGAGGACGGGAGTGGGCGGGAGGGCAGGTATAGTGGGAAGAATTATTATGTTCCTAATTATTTAAAAGGTACATTTAAAAGGTAAAATATGGTGTAGCACAAGTAAAAACCCTTGTTTAATAGTATGACATACATTTCAATATTTTTTATTCCATCAGAATTAGTCTACCATTTCCTAGAGAATTTGCTAAGTGTTATTGAATAAATGGTCACATCGCTTCCTAAAATTGCATGCAGCTGGTAATCCTTCTGGCTCAAAAATAAGAAAATGAAAAGTCTTTTGGATGCACAAGCCGTTTTGAAAAATGTTACAATCCATATTTTCCACAGCATTGTTTCAAGAGTCATTAAGAACCACATCCTCACTGTGCTATGTGGAATATTATAAGGTTATACATATCCCTGTGAGTATCCCTTCTCTGAAACAGATTTCAAACTAAGACCCCAAAGCTACTCTGACACCTTAACTGAAGTAACATCATTGATAAATTACCATTTGCTCCATTCCTTTTTCCCTCAGCAGGTACTTCTCACAGTAATGCATGACAAGGAGCCCCATAGATCCTCAGTAACACACAGTTCTGCCCTTCTAAGGCATTGCTGATCCAACACAACCACCATCAAGTTGTTACATGAAATGAGAGAACTAGATCAATTGTGGGTTGCTGTTTTTTTTATTTTTTTGACAGGCAGAGTGGACAGTGAGAGAGAGACAGACAGACAGACAGAGAAAGGTCTTCCTTTTCCGTTGGTTCACCCCCCAATGACCGCTGCAGCCAGTGCGCTACGGCCATCTCACTGCACTGATCTGAAGCGAGGAGCCAGGCACCTCTCCTGGTCTCCCATGTGGGTGCAGGACCCAAGCACTTGGGCCATCCTCCACTGTACTCCCGGGCCATAGCAGAGAGCTGGACAGGAAGAGGGGCAACCAGAACAGAATCCGGCGCCCCGACCAGGACTAGAACCCGGTGTGCCAGCGCCGCAGGTGGAGGATTAGCCTATTGAGCTGCAGCGCCATCCCAACTGTGGCTTTTAACAGCCAAATCTCAAGAAATATCAACTTTAACTGAAGTGCCATTTTTCAGCACTTAAAAATGGAAATTCTCATGTGAGAATTGTGCTTAGGCAAAACTATAAAATTCATTCTCTCATTCCACCACTCTATCCAAGCATCACTTAAATCTCCTTAGTACATGGTCTATACTTCCAAAAGCATCTCCCTTCCCATTGCCCCAAGGCCTTGAGGTTTACCCCCACTTCTTAGATCATATCCAGTTTCCTCAGACTGAGTTTTTTTTATTTTGGGCCTCTCTTTAAGTCTGTTCCCCTGCTAGACAAAAATAGTCACTACTGTTTATCTGATAAACAAGTTTATACTGAGACTAAAGAGAAGTTAGGAGAGTTGATATTTCCTATACCATGTGAGGGGTGTTCAAAAATTCCATGGGAATATAATTTAAAGATAAAAGTACAAAAAAATTTTCAAAGCCATATAATCTTGTCATTATATACATATTCCTTTAAGTTTCAAAGATTCATTGTGGATTTAAAACTTATTGCAGTGAAATAGTATTGAGAGAGGCTGGCGCTGTGGCTCACTTGGCTAATCCTCCACCTGTGGCGCTGGCACCCCGAGTTCTAGTTCCGGTTGGGGCGCCGGATTCTGTCCCGGTTGCTCCTCTTCCAGTCCAGCTCTCTTCTGTGGCACGGGAGGGCAGCAGAGGATGGCCCAAGTGTTTGGGTCCCTGCACCCGCATGGGAGACCAGGAAGAAGCACCTGGCTCCTGGCTTCGGATCAGCGCAGCGCCGACTGTAGCAGCCATTAGGGGAGTGAACCAACGGAAGGAAGTCCTATCTCGCTGTCTCTCTCTCACTGTCTGTAACTCTACCTGTCAAATTTAAAAAAAAATAGTATTGAGAGAAACATCAGCTAAATTATCAGCAACTGGAATTCAAGGCAGAGAAAACTAGAGGAAATCGGCTTCAGAAAGGCTTCCAATGTGTTCTACCTACATGCATATACTCACATGTTCAGATACCTAAGGAGCAGAAACCAACACATGGAAGATAATCATTACATTCAGCTTAGTGATTCAATTGATACTGTCCCTTGATATAGCATGAACTTTCAGACATCTTACGGTCTGGGTTGCTCAGCTACACACCAGTTTCAAAATCAAAGAATTTGCCTCCTCAATTCCCCTTGAATACAAGAACCATGAGGATCAGTACCTCTCCTGGACACATCAGTACAATGCCCTTAACTCAACATTTGAAGAAAAACTAACTATACAGTATGCCAAGTAAGGTATGTCTTACCTCATTTTCTCTTTTACACAATGAGAATAACAATACTTGACCCAGAAGTTTGGTGTGTTAAATTAGATGGTATGTGCAGAGGCTTCTAGTCAGTCCTTAGGATATCAGTACCCCTTTAATTAGGCAGAATGTAATTTTTTTTAACTTTTATTTAATAAATATAAATTTCCAAAGTACAGCATATGGATTACAATGGCTTCCCCCCCATAACTTCCCTCCTACCCGCAACCCTCCTCTCTCCTACTCCCTCTCCCATTCCATTCACATCGATTCATTTTCAATTATCTTTATATACAGAAGATCAAGTTAGCATATATTAAGTAAAGATTTCAACAGTTTATACCCACACAGAAACACAAAGTGTAAAATACTGTTTCAGTACTAGTTATAGCATTAATTCACAATGTACAACACATTAAGGACAGAGATCCTACATGAGTAAGTACACAAGGACTCCTGTTGTTGACTTAACAATTGACACTCTTGTTCATGGTGTCAGTAATCACCCGAGGCTCTTGTCAGCAGTTGCCAAGGCTATGGAAGCCTTTTGAGTTTGCTGACTTTGATCTTATTTAGACAAGGTCATAGTCAAAGTGGAAGTTCTCTCCTTCCTTCAGAGAAAGGTACCTCCTTCTTTGATGGCCCATTCTTTCTACTGGGATCTTACAGAGATCTTTCACTTAGTTGTTTTTTTTTTTTCCCCAGTGTGTCTTGGCTTTCCATGCCTGAAATACTCTCATGGGCTTTTCAGCCAGATCTGAATGCCTTAAGGGCTGATTCTGAGGCCAGAGTGCTGTTTAGGACATCTGCCATTCTAGGAGTCTGCTGTGTATCCCGCTTCCCATGTTGGATCGTTCTCTCCCTTTATTTTATCAGTTTTTATTTGCAGATACTAGTCTTGTTTATGTGATCCCTTTGACTCTTAGTCCCATCATTATGATCAATTGTGAACTGAAATTGATCACTTGGACTAGTGAGATGGCATTGGTACATGCCACCTTGATGGGATTGAATTGGAATCCCCTGGCACATTTCTAACTCTAGCATTTGGGGCAAGTCCGATTGAGCATTCCCACATTGAGAATGTACTACTTTTGATGACAGGAGCAGAAAGGAACAGGGAGAGAATATAGTCAGTGGTCAACATTCACAACACAGGTGGGTTTTGATGCCATGAAGTGCTTCTAGCACAAACTTAAGTTAGAACTTACATTTAAATACTTAGGCTGGAAAAGGAAATAGTGGAAAGGCACGCTTGGAACCATTAAACTGGACAACTAGGAACCAACTATGCTCTCTAAGACTTAGCTAACTGGGCTAATTAGGATTAGCCTAGCGGCTCACTAGGCTAATCCTCCGCCTGCAGCACTGGCACCCCAGGTTCTAGTCCCAGTTGGGGTGCCAGATTCTGTCCCGGTTGCTCCTCTTCCAGTCCAGCTTTCTGCTATGGCCCGGGAAGGCAGTGGAGGATGGCCCAAGTGCTTGGGCCCTGCACCCGCATGGGAGACCAGGAGGAAGCACCTGGCTCCTGGCTTCAGACAGTACAGTGCACTGGCTGCAGCGTGCTGGCCATGGCAGGCATTTGTGGGGTGAACCAATGGAAGCAAGACCTTTCTCTCTGTCTCTCTCACTGTCTAACTCTGCCTGTCAAAAAACAAACAAACAAGAAAACAATTTCAACAAAGTCTGAATGACCATCAGTATGACAATTAGTAAAAAAAAAATTTTTTTTAATTTAAAGAAGACTTAACTAACTTAAACTAACCTCAGAAATACACCATAACATCCATGTGGTGATTTGGCATCACATGTGGCATTCAGTCCTCCAGGTGGGCATGATTACACAATGTTGAAGATCTAGAGCATTCTTTTTTTTATTTTTTTTTATTTTTTTATCTTTTATTTAATGAATATAAATTTCCAAAGTACGACTCATGGATTACAATGGCTTCCCCCCCCCATACCGTCCCTCCCACCCACAACCCTCCCCTTTCCCACTCCCTCTCCCCTTCCATTCACATCAAGATTCATTTTCGATTATCTTAATATACAGAAGATCAGCTTAGTATACCTTAAGTAAGGATTTCAACAGTTTGTAGAGCATTCTTTTTGTCATCTGCTCTAACAGTGCTAACACATAATTGTATGTCCTACATAGCTCTAAAATAGCTCTAACTAATTGAACAATTATTTAGTAAATGTGCAACATGGGAAAAAAATCAAGGTTAAGTGGAAAATATTCTACATGGTATTATCGAGCCCTACAATATGTCTTAGTTTCAATCATATGGCCTAAGTACCCTCTCCAATAAAGCCAAACAATTCATTTCAAAGCCAGTATCTTATAAATTTGCTATTTTATCACAATTGTAATATAATTACTGAATCATTATAACTGTGATTTTTACAGAGTTTCTAATTACTAAATTCTATGACAAAGCACCTAATTAGATCACTATAATGCTGGAGTCATTATTTTATATAATATAGTTCTTTATAAAAAGTCCATCCAATACTCAAATACTTGAAGATTTTCTGCCAAAAATTTTTAAGAGGATTGAAGGAGAAGGAAACAAGTTTTCTCCCTATTTATAGATGATATTTCAGACAAAGATTAAAGCTCATTAACACCAGAGTTTAAAGAGTTAAGTATGTGCTAATATAGCCTATAAGGTTTTTAACAAACTTGTCACAGTCATTTTGAAAATAGGAAGGATATTTTCTCACTTTTTACTTACTGTCTGGCTTTTCATTCTTCCTTCCAGGTCTTTAGTCACTGCCCACAAAGAATGTTAACAAATCATTACCCTATCTGGTCATGATTTTGAAAAATCTAATGGATTATTCAACACATATTAATTAGGTACTTATTATGTCCAGAACTAGGGTGACACAAAAATCACTAAGATCTTACCAGAGAGAGTGTTTTTCAAGATACAAAGTGACCATTTTCAAATAAAGTTGAATGGAAACAAACAGATGGTCAGAAAGGGCATTATCGGTGGGGGGGAGCATACATTGGCACAGCAGTTTAGACACTGCTTAGGTTGCCCAAACTCCATATTGGAGAGCTTAAGTCCAGCTCCAGTTCTATTTCCGGCTTCCTACTGCTATGGCACCCTAGAAAGCAGATGATGGCTCAAGTATTTGGGTCTTTGTCATCACCGTAGGAGACCCAAACCGAGTTCTGTGCTGCTTGTGTCAAATGCCCCAGCCTTAGTTATTACAGATATTTGGAGAGTGGACCAGCACATTGAAGGCATCAATCTCTTCATATCACTCTTAAAAATGAGAATTATATTTAAAAAAAAAAAAAGTCATCATGAAAGTGAACTGAGTAGTTTAAGAATCTGAAAATGTTCTTCAGACACAGATAAAAGAAGTTATTCCAACCAGCAGAAAATTGAGTGCAAGACATACAACAAGGTAACTAAGTGATTTTGGAAATAGTGAGCAACCTGTCCAGGTAGACAAGTAGATGAAGAGGTCATCCTTGAGAGATAAATGGTCAGGTGGATTACAGCCACATCATGATTGGCCTATATTAGCACATATATAAACATTCACTAGGCACTTACATGTGTTAGGAACCATCCTAGGGAATGTAACACAGCAAGGAACCTACAGACAAGATCCATGCCATGTACTGTAGTTTATGAGGAGCTTGGAGTTCAGCGTGAAGTGAGCCATGTTAAACAGGAAAACTGGCACAAGCAGATTTAGAATGCTAACTCTTGACAGTGTGTAGAATGGACTGGAATAGATCAACTGCACATCCTAAGACAGGTCAGAAAATTATTTCAGTAGACCAGATGAGTCCCATTTTTTTTAACTTTTATTTAATAAATATAAATTTACAAAGTACAACTTTTGAATTATAGTGGTTTTTTTCCCCCATAACCTCCCTCCCACCTGCAACCATCCCATCACCCACTCCCTCTCCCATCCCATTCCTCACCAAGATTCATTTTGAATTATCTTTATATACAGAAGATCAGCTTAGTATATACTAAGTAAAGATTTCAACAGTTTCCACCCACACAGACACACAAAGTATCAAGTACAGTTTGAGTAATAGTTTTACCATTAATTCTCATAGTGCAACACAGTAAGGATAGAGATCCTACATGGGGAGTAGGTGCACAGTGACTCCCGTTGTTGATTTAACAATTTGACACTCTTATTTATGATGTCAGTAATCACCCGAGGCTCTAGACATGAGTTGCCAAGGCTATGGAAGGAAGCCTCTTGAGTTCACAAACTTCAATCTTATTTAGACAAGGCCATAGTCAAAGTGGAAGTTCTCTCCTCCCTTCAGAGAAAGGTACCTCCTTCTTTGATGGTCCGTTCTTTCTGCTGGGATCTCACTCGCAGAGATCTTTCATTTAGGTCAATTTTTTTTTTTTTTGCCACAGAGTCTTGGCTTTCTATGCCTGCAAAACTCTAATGGATTTTTTGCCAGATCCAAATGCCTTAAGAGCTGATTCTGAGGCCAGAGTGCTATTTAGGGCATCTGCCAATGTAGAGTCTGCTGTGTATCCTGCTTCCCATGTAGGATCATTCTCTCCTTTTTAGTTCTATCAATTATTATTTGCAGATATTAGTCTTATGGCATTGGCCCATGCCACCTTGATGGGATTAAATTGGAATCCCCTGGCACGTTTCTAGCTCTATCATTAGGGGCAAGTCCAAGTGAGCATGTGCCGAACTGTATATCTCCTCCCTCTCTTATTCCCACTCTTATATTTAACAGGGATCACTTTTCAGTTAATTTTAAAAGCCTAAGATTACTTGTGTGTTAATTAAAGAGTTAGACCAATGTTATTAAGTAGAACAAAAAATATTCAAAGGCATAAAATAATAAGTTATTCCTCGACAGTCAGGACAAGGGCTGATCAAGTCATTGTTTCTCATAGTGTCCGTTTCACTTCTACAGGTTTCCTTTTAGGTGCTCAGTTAGTTGTCACAGATCAGGGAGCACATATGATATTTGTCCCTTTGGGACTGGCTTATTTCACTCAGCATGATGTGTTCCAGATTCCTCCATTTTCTTGCAAATGAACGTATTTCATTGTTTTTACTGCTGTATAGTATTCTATAGAGTACATATCCTATAATTTCTTTATCCAGTCTTCTGTTGATGGATATTTAGGTCAATTCCATGTCTTAGCTATTGTGAATTGAGCTGCAATAAACATGGAGGTGCAGACAGCTCTTTTATTTGCCAATTTAATTTCCTTTGGGTAAATTCCAAGAAGTGGGATGGCTAGGTCATGTGGTAGGGTTATATTCAGGCTTCTGAGGAATCTCCAGACTGCCTTCCATAGTGGCTTTCCCAGTTTGCATTCCCACCAACAGTGAATTAGTGTGCCTTTTTCCCCAGATCCTCACCAGCATCTGTTGCTAGTTGATTTCTGTATATAAGCCATTCTAAATGAGTCCCATTTCTTCATGGCATATTATGGTCTTCGCATACATGTGTCTTCACTAGGAACTTGTGTAGAATTTTCATTCCAGAATATATTACTTGTCTAAGTGATTTCTCATAAAAGTTGTGAGTTTATTCTCAAATCTTAACAAATTCCTACACCAAGAATCTATTTTTGTTGGATTCACGTCATATTGTAGCACTACTAACTCTTAGTCATTCTGACTCATTTCCTGACCTTTCAGTTGCTACAAGAGAACTTCATTTTGTCCAATAGCTAAGACAGGATTAAAACTAAAGCCACCTATAATGGCCCATTGAATTGTTTCAAAATGACTTTTTAAAGAGAAGAGATGAGATTCTTGGAATCTCAAATAAACAAAACTAAATTGATTTTCCTCTTCCAACCCATCCTTCTCAAGACAACTGAGGTTCTCCCAAACTCTCACTACTCATTTTCTATATATTTTGAAGTTCCAAGAATTTCCCAGAATCCTCAAATTCGTTTCAGAAGGATACAAAAAGCTCATTACTTTTACATGGAACTTCATATGTTAATTCATTTTTCAGTGTAATAACCAAAGGAATAGCCAAACCAGATGTAATCAGACCTATTTTAAAGATAAAGAAACTACAATTATGACAGATAAAGACTTTGACAGGAAGGTACATACTAGCGAATTGCAAAAACCTGAGCTTCTGACCTGGGACGATATTTCTCTGCTTTTCTTACATTTATGCTGTCTACCCGTTGTGCCAACACAGCTGCATGACCATTTATTACTCTCATAAAGGTTAATAAACACCCTCTTCTATATTAACTTGGCCTTCCTAAAGCAATCGCTCATTTTCAAAAGCTCAGACAAGCCCTCCATGTTAACCACAATAAAATCTCTTCTTTAATGATTCCATTTGTGCTCTTTGCCAACCTCAAAGTCCCAGCAAAGTTGAACCCCAGTTAACCCACACTGACTACTAAAATTCCGGCTATTTTTAGATCAAGACTGACATATTCAGGCAGCAAAGAGAGTCAGGGAGACGCCACACTCAGTATCCACCCTGGAAATGAACAAAAATGGGAAGCAAACTGGCCAGTTCTGTGTCCCTTCAGATTTGTAATAAATTGTCTGAGAGAGCTTGGTGAATTAGCGAGGACTCCATGCCAGGAATGCTTTGCCTGAGCCAATCCTGGAACTCACTCTGCTAAACCTAGGCCACCTGAGGTTTTTCAAAAATACATCTATCACAAGAAAGCCACATAGCGCCACCACCACTGCCAAGAACAAGGCCTAGAGAACACAATGGCCAACTTGGTGCTCATCCCCCCTTGCAGTCACTTGAGGTCAGAAGCAGCATGTCAGAGAGGGGAAAATCTCCCAATCAGGAGTCAGATATTGTAGATTCCTTATCTCTTAAGCTATGTGTGATACTGAAGAGGTCAAGGAAGAAAAGCAATGCCAAGTGGCACTGGCTCTGATACTTAAAACCAAGCTGGGAAACTCACATAGGAGCTGTAGACATCAAGGAAGCAAAAAACAATCAAGTAGCATTGGCTCCAATACTTAAAACTGGGCTGGGAAACCAGTTTTAAACCAGAGTTCAGATGCATTCACAGGTGAACCTGTACATACACATTCCGATACAGGACAATCACTGGATAGAACAAAATTGAAATGTACAAGTTCTTGTTAACCATTTGTAAAGCCCGTTTCCCCTAATTTACCTAAAGATTCCAATGAAATCCAATTCCTTTCTTGCAAAATAGTTTGAGTCTTGTTGGTGCCAATCACAATGCCTCACCTGGCAGACCCTGGGAGACAGAAGTTATAGCTCAAGAAATTGGGTCTTTGCTACCCACATCCGAGATGCAACTTACTTTCTCAGCTCCCAGCTTCAGCCCTGGACTACTCCCTGCTAGTGCAGTTCACTGTAGAGCCAAACAATGGATGAAAGCTCTCATTCCGCATTTTAACTTTTAGTAACTTACAGTTGTCATTTTTCAAAACATATAGCACATACTTATGTCTGCTTTATTCTACATTTTCCTTAACTGCAATCCTCCGTAGCCCACGTAGATATAACTTTTATTTATTTTTTACTCTTCTTAAGGTTGGTTCTCTAAAGACGTTATGGCCCCAAATGTGGAATATGTAGATTTTGCTGTTTTTTAAACATTTATTTGAAAGAGTACACAGAGAGGTAGAGCCAGAGAGAAAGAGAATCTCCCATCGTCCAGTTCACTCCCCAAATGACCACAACAGCCAGAGCTAAACTGATCCAGAGCCAGGAGTTTCTTCCTCATCTCCCATATGGGTGCAGGGATCCAAGGCCTTGGGCCATCTTCTACTGCTTTCCCAGGCCATAGCAAATGGTCAATATCAAGGGTAGCAGCCAAGACTCAAACTGGTGCCCATGTAGGATGCCAGCACTGCGGGCCAGGCCGGAGCTTTAACCCGCTATGCCACAGCGCTGGCCCCAGTGTGTGCTATCTGCGCAGAGACTGCCTTAGCCCCAGCCACAGAAAATCCCCTCAGCAATGTGATCCCCTTCCAAGGTGGTCCATATCTAGGGACTCATCAAGGTGAAAATAACCGAAAAACTTGCCTCAAGGCCAGATCTCTCTCTCAGAGGCCTGTTCAGCCTCAAACCTCCATGTGGAATCAGCTCAGTCTGCCAGACTGGTCGGACCTACATCACGGCCGGACTCCTCCCTGTATCCAACCTTGCTATTTCCAACTGTTTTCTAAGGTTTCCTTCATCCTAATCTGAGGCCCAGAGTCTGTTTCTGTTGGCATCTAGTATCCTGAAAAAAAGAGAGTCCAAGTTGGGGTTTTTGCACCTGATAACTGTCTGGCTGCCTGGCAATGAAGACCTCATCACTGACAGTGTATTCCTGATAGCTTCCCACCCTCCACACAGCTTCTGAACACGTGCCACAGGAAGCCGAAAGAATACATAAAAGGCAGTTGTAAGGAAGCTGTTCTCTTTTACCTGTCTCCCAAAGCACTGGACAACTATCCCATCTTGGAGAATCTGAGGGAGACAGAATTCCTGAGAAAAGCAGAATTAGTTGGCAATTGCTGCAAAAGTCATGTTCTGAAGCCAAAGATAATTAAAGTCTGATGGTGATAAATCATCACATAAAGGCCAAGTGTGTGGAGAGTTGTTATTCGATGGGTATCAAGTTTTGATTATGTGACATGATGTTTTAGCGATCTGTTCAACACTGTGGCTACCCAATTTTAAATGTACAGTGCAGAACTGCTAAGGGAGTAGGATCAAGTGTTCTCAATTTTTAACAAATCCAGGGGAGGAAGAAATTAAGTGTGAAACAAGGTCAGAGAACTTCAACTTTTCAATCTCAAAACTCACTGCAAAGATAATCCACACACTGTAGTACTGGCATAATGACAATCATGTAAGATCAATGGAGTTCAGATATAATCCCATACATTTATAGTTAACCGGTGTTGGATAATCGTGCCAAGTCCCTTCAATAAGCAAAAAAGAGCCTTTTCAGCAAGTGTTGCAACAATTAGGTATCCTCATGCAATAACGCCAGACCCCTACTTCACTTAATACACCAAGATTTACTTAAATTCAACAAAGTCAAATCTAAGAAAGAAAGCTATTAAATCCTTAGAGACAAATCTTCAATACCCTGGATTTTGCAATCATTTCTTTAATATCAACCCAAATCTTAGACAACAAACATTAGTAGAAATCAAACTTCACTAGTATTGCAAACCTGTGCAAAGTTCACCATTAACAAAAAAAGGTAACTGATAGAATGGGAAAAAGTATTTTCAAATCTCTAATAGGAGTTTAATAAGCTAAAAATACCTACAATTGAACAAGCAGCCCAAGTAAAAAATTGGGCAAAGAACATAAAATTTTTCCTAATATTGAAATGTACAAAAACACATTCTATTCCCTCATTAGTCATTAGAAGAATGAAAATCAAAACCACAGTGAGATACCAGTTTGCACCCACTCTGATAGTCACTGTGGAAAAAAGTGTTGGCCATGATGTGGAAAAATTCGAACCCTCTTATATTGTCATCGGGGATAGAAAATTTTGCAGCTACTTGGAAAACAGGATATAAGTTCCTCAAAAAGTCAAGCTTAGAATTACCATATGACTCAAATTATACTCCTAGAGGGCAGTTCAGTCTGTGGAAAGTAGAAATAAATGATTTTGATGCCAAAAAAATTTGGAATCCATGTGTACAAGAAGTCCTCCAAAGTTGACATTTTGAACTTCGATCATTGTTTACAGCCTTTTTCACTACTGCTGAGGAAGAGTGTTTTTTCCTTCATACTGTTTGTTGAACTCCTTACTTACTGTAAAGTTAATCTGTTTAGTATGAACTGGAAGTAGATCACTGTCAAAACTGAGAGGGGACAGGACATGAAGAAACGGTGCAAATGGGGAGAGGACAATGGGTAGGGTGGGAAGTTATCACTATGCTCCCAAATCTGTAGACATCAAATACATGAAATTTGTATACTTCAAATAAAAATTTTTTAAAAAAATAGGTCTTCCCCTGGTGGAAAGAAGTGGCCTTCAAAGAAGGATGTACTTTTCTCTGAAGGGAGGAGAGAACTTCCACTTTGCTTATAGCCTTGTCTAAATACTGAAGGAGACTGAATTCAAAAGGTTTCCACATTAGCAGCTCATGTCAAGAGTCTTGGGTGATCACTGACAGCATACATAAAAGTGTTAACTGTTAAAGTAACAACAGGAGTCACTGTGCACTTACTTCCCATGCAGGAGTTCTGTCCTCAGCGAGTTGTATTATGTGAAGTAACTATAAAAATTTGTTCAGTTGTGTGCGCACACACAAATTGTTGAAATATTTACTTATAGTTGGTCTTCTGTGTATAAAGTTAATTGAAAATGAATCTTAATGAAGAATGGAACTGGGAATGGGAGAGGGAGGAGGAGGGTGTGGGGTGGGAGTGGGGATGGGAGAGCAGGTATAGTGGAAGTCACTGTATTGTACTTATCAAATTTGTAATCATTAAATAAAAGGTTTCTTGAGAAAAAAGACTAAACATAGAAATAAAATGTAAAATATGAGTATCTTCGAATGAAAATTATTCTTCTCTTTACTGTAACTATCAGAGAAGTGAAAACAAAAAAAAGGGGGAGTCTTCAAAAAGCTCATGGAAATGCATATAGAACACTAATATTTAATTTTGCATTAAATATATTAATCTTTTAATTATATTTGGCCTGAACTTTTTAAGATTTGACAGGCAGAGTTATGGAGAAAATACTGATCTTCCATGTGCTGGTTCACTCCCCAAATGAGCTGAACAGTAGTGCTGGGCCAGACCGAAGCCAGGAGCTTCTTTCAGGTCTCCCATGTAGGTGGCAGGGACCCAAGGACTTGGGCCATCTTCCACTGCTTCCCAGGCACATTAAGAAAGGAGCTAGATTAGTAGTGGAGCAGCCAGGACTTGAACCGGCACACGTATGGGATGCCGGCACTGCAGAATGCAGCTTAGCTTGCTGTACCACAACACAAGCCCCTATCATGAACTTTCTGAAGAACACTAGTATACTCAAGATAAACATTTCCCCCCCCAAAAAATCTTGTCCATCTATGTTCATAGCAGCATTAACCTTAACAGCTGAAAAGTAGAAACCCTGATGTCCATTAATAAATGAACAAACTAAATATGGTGTATCTATATAATGAAGTATGATTTTACTATAAATGTAACAATATGCTGATGCATACTTCAAGAATGAACATTGCAAACAGAAGTCCAAGAAACCATACACAAAAGGTCACATTGTATAGAATTTTGTGTATGAAACACCCAGAACAGGCAAACTCATTTACACTCCAGAGCACCTTAGTGCCTCCCATTCTGCAAGGCTGAGCAGACCACTGTGGAATGCACAACCTTCCTGTGAAATGCCTCCCCCCAATTCTTCAAGGATATCAAGTAGGCATTTGATAGCAAACTGCCTACAATTCAACTTCAACTCTGGCAAGAATAGCGATTTTTTCCCTCACCTGAAATTGACACATTTTATGAGTAGGGTTTGAGTTTTCTGCCTACACACCATCAGTCTGTACTACCACATGACCATTTTCATTTTATTTGACCCCATAAACACAAAATCCTGCGTCACTCAGAAGAGACCAAGGGACCCACTTCATAGCAGATCAAGTTCAGCAGTGGTATCCACTTTGTCACCACAAGCCACGATGCTCAGGAGTCGCCAGTATAACAGAGCAACCATATAGATTATCAAAGTCACAGCTGAGCTGCTTGGCAACAACACCCTGTGAGGATTTGGCACTATCTATGAAGAGACACCATGTGCTCCCAATAAGTGACTGTCACAAGGCATTCCATCTCCACAAAGTCCAACACATGAGACGTGGAACCAAGGGCTTGAAGTAGGAGCTGCCCTCACACACACTCACTTCCAGGGACCACCACTTGTGAGATTTATGTATCCTTTTAACTTTGGTTTTTTTCATTTTCTGGAGTTTCCTGGCTCCCAAAGGAGATGAAAACTCCCCAAATGGTGGAGTTAGAAATGTGCCGGGGATTCCAATTCAATCCCATCAAGGTGGCATGTACCAATGCCATCTCACTAGTCCAAGTGATCAATTTCAGTTCACAATTGATCACACTGATAGGTCTAAGAGTCAAAGAGATCACATAAACAAGACTAGTGTCTGCTAATACTGATAGAATCAAAAAGGGAGAGAATGATCCAACATGAGAAGCGAGATACACAGTAGACTCATAAAAGGGCAAATGTCCTAAACAGCACTCTGGCCTCAGAATCAGCCCTTAAGGCATTCAGATCTGGCTGAAGAGCCCATGAGAATATTTCAGGCATGGAAAGCCAAGACACCCTGGAAAAAAAAAAATGACCTAAATGAAAGATCTCTGCGAGTGAGATCCCAGTAGAAAGAACAGGCCATCAGAGAAGGAGGTACCTTCCTCTGAAGGGAGGAGAGAACTTCCACATTGACTATGGCCTTGTCTAAATAAGATCGAAGTCGGCGAACTCAAAAGGCTTCCATAGCCTTGGCAACTCATACTCGAGCCTAGGGAGATTACTGACGCCATAAACAAGAGTGTCAAATTGTTAAGTCAACAACAGGAGTCACTGTGTACTTACTTCTCATGTGGGATCTCTGTCCTTAGTGTGTTGTCCAATGTGAATTAATGCTATAACTAGTACTGAAACAGTATTTTACACTTTATGTTTCTGTGTGGGTGCAAACTGTTGAAATCTTTACTTAATATATACTGAATTGATCTTCTGTATATAAAGAGAATTGAAAATGAATCTTGATGTGAATGGAACAGGAGAGGGAGCAGGAGATGGGAGGGGTGTTGGTGGGAGGGAAGTTATGGGAGGGAAAAGCCATTGTAATCCATAAACTGTACTTTGAAAATTTATATTTACTAAACAAAAATTTTTTAAAAAAGGAGATGAAACCATGTTTAATTTTATGGTTCATACCCAAGGCACTTTAGGGTCCTTATGCCAAGTAAGTAGTATATGTAACAGCCACCATCAACTGTTAAGAATTGACCCCAATTATCAGGAGGAGGAATTACTACATGTTTAAGTCTAAAATGAGTAACAGAGGATCGTTTCTGCGTATCAACTGTCAAAGTCCAGGTTAACAGGGAGCATGGTACATCTGGGGAACTTGCTTCTTCTAAGTTTCCTCATGGAAAGGGACCCAACAACCCTAAAGAACTTGTTTCCCTAAATCACACACACACACACACACACAGAGAGAGAGAGAGAGAGAGAGAGAGAGAGAGAGAGAGAGGGAGAGAGAGAGAGATTGATTGATTGATTGATTTTAGTAAGAAGGGTGGACCAAGTGGATGCTCAGACACAGAGATCAATCCCTTCAAGACTGGAGCCCTATTTTCTCTGCTGCACCAAGTGTTGCCAGCTCCCAAAGCCTTACTTAAATTTGCTTTCAAATCAACACAGCATCCTTGGCCTAATGTCACATTCCTTTACTCAAGGTCTCCTTTCATCCATGGTAGATCAATAGTATTTTTTTGTTTCATTGGTTGGTTTTTTTTGTTGTTGTTGTTTTTTAAGATTTGAAAGGCAGAAAGAGCATGAGCTCAAGAATCTTCCATCCACTGGTTCACTCCACAAAAGGTCACAACAGCCAGGGCTGGGCCAGGCTAAACCCAGGAGCCAAGAGCTTCTTCCAGATCTCCCACGTGGATGCAGGGGCCCAAGGCATCCTCCACTGCTTTCCCAGGCACATGAGCAGGAAGCTGAATAGGAAGTAGAGCAGCCAGGACTCAAACAGGCACTACTCATATGGGTGCCAGCTCTGCAGTCCATGGTTTTAATCTTCTCTGCCAAAGCCCCAGCATAGCCTGGAATACCCTGGAAGCCTCTCCTCAAAGCAGGACAAATCTGCCCATCCCATTCTTATCAGCATTATTTGTTGAGATGGCCTCAGTAATCCTGCTTCTTTCTTGTCCCCTCCAAGTACTGACCCCAAGAGCACTCCGCCATCAACTTCCTGCTTCCAAATTTTTCTCATAGTTTTCTCTCTAGGAGAGGGGACTTGAAATGTTTCTAATTATCCCATAATTAAAGCATTTCAAATCTCACTGCATTCCAAGTTTCTTATCTACAAGATGTTTTTCTAGCTCATCTCCTAATTCCGTTAAATTATCTTTTAATCACCCCTGATTAACTTGTTATCAAACACCCCCAAAGTGTACTTCAAAATTATTCATGGAGAGAATTAAAGTTGATTCTGGTACAAAAAATTTTAAGTGCATAGTTTTCTCACAATACACATTTTCCATGAACTTTGTAAAGCACTCATGGTTTTCATGTGTCCCAAAGCATACTTATGCTATCTTTAGTCTCAATAAATGATTTCACTTCACAGAAATCAAGGCTAAACATTTTCCTTAACCTTCCTCCCACTTAATTTCTTTTTGTGCTCACACATAGTATTTCCCTTTCTTCCTTTCTCAGAGAATAAAGTTTCTTTTCATACCAAGGTTAATTCTTACCACTCACTCCTTTACCCTATGATTTCCTGACTTCTCCAAAACAGTGTTGTATCAACCTTTAATCTCTTTATCTGAAAGTTTACTTCCTCTTAGTTTATTAATATCTAAAACATTTTTCCATCAAAATCTTTCATCTCTGTACAAATGTTTCTTTTAGTCTATAAATATCTTTGCCTATTAAAGACAACTTGAATTATTCTTTAGCATATACCATTTCCCTCCTCTTCTGCACCACTTAAGATAGAGCAGTTTACAAACCCACGTCTATTTCATTTAAAGTCCATATCTCAAGACCTGGAATTCATCTACAGTTCTCTCCAGGATACGTCTGTGAAAAACCACCAATACACTGCTGGTAATCAGGTCCCACGACTTGGTTGCCCTATGTTGTTTTCTTTCTCAACCATTTTGTGTTTCCCCCACCCAAGTCATTCTGCCTTGCCTTACTAATTCTGTTGTGTTCACACATTCTAAGAAGCTGTCTTGCCCGGGATTCACTCTAAAACTCTCCAACCACATGCTCTCAGGTCTACCCACCCATCACAGGCACTCTTAGGGAAGGGCTAAGATGGAAGATGTGCCAACAGGAACAGTAAGCTTGAGAAATCTGAAAAAGCACTTTATAAAATCAATAGCAGGCCGGTGCCGCAGCTCAATAGGCTAATCCTCCGCCTTGCGGCAACGGCACACTGGGTTCTAGTCCCGTTCCGGGCGCCGGATTCTGTCCCGGTTGCCCCTCTTCCAGGCCAGCTCTCCACTGTGGCCAGAGAGTGCAGTGGAGGATGGCCCAAGTGCTTGGGCCCTGCACCCCATGGGAGACCAGGAGAAGTACCTGGCTCCTGCCTTCGGATAGGCGCGGTGCGCTGGCTGTAGCGCGCTAGCCGCGGCAGCCATTGGAAGGTGAACCAACAGCAAAGGAAGACCTTTCTCTCTGTCTCTCTCTCTCACTGTCCACTCTGCCTGTCAAAAAAAATTAAATTAAAAAAATCAATAGCAATACCTTCTAACTGGTAAGTTAAAATCATACAAGTAACATGTTCAGAACTCTGTTTAACAAGGTTACATAAAATCTAAGCATCCTAGATCTTCATATTTTCCAGGAGGAAGATGTCTGCAAGTAGATAATAATCAAGTATACAATATTTGTACTCAAAGGAGTGACAGCTTAATGTAATAGACAGGGAAAGAAAAAAATTAAGCATGCTAAATGAAGACCCAAAAATCAGAGAATCGGAATAAGATTTATCATTAGATAGAACTTAAATGCATCACTCTACATAAATCGAATTAATTCTGTTAGGATGAAGTCAGTCCTTTACTCTTTTTAAGAGAAATACAAATATACCTTAAAAAGTTCATGGAAAATGAAATAAAAAGTCTTGAAATTCATGTATAGTTTTTTCATGATGTATATTAACTTTATTCCTCCAATTTAATAATACTAACATTAAAATTTTAATATAAAATATAATCTTAGCTAGCTCATGAGTTAAAAATAAAATGCAGGATAAAGTAGAATATCAGCTTGAAGACTACTGAGAAAAAACCTAAGAAGTCCTGTAAATATTAAAGATATTCAATCAATAAGGTCTTTCTCAGGAACAATCAGGCATTTATCCCATCTTTGCTGTATAAATTACACCTCAGAATCAACAAACATAGATAAATTCCTTTTTATAAAAACATTCCAATCAATAACTTATCAAGATCAGGTATCACCATCAGAAATCACTAATGGAGTAATACATCTAAGCAATAATGATCATTAACGGCAGAACTGCACTGTACAGAACAGTGGGCTTCACTGAAAAAGTTCCCTGCAAGCCAAGACTTGTAAACGGAGAGCAAGTGTGCTCCAGCAGAGGGAACAACCACTCCAGGAGCAGGCAGCAGGAGACTGAGCGTGAAGAAGAAAAGCAGCCCAGGGAAGCAGGTACAGGGTGAGGGGGAACACTGCTAAATGGAGTCAGATCGCCACAGGGAGCCAGATCCCGAGTAACTGATAGCGCGCAATCTGCAAAAACTGTATAGACGAACACGAGTGGAATCAGTTTGAGGCGGTGAACAGGAATTTTGCTTTAAATATGTTAAGTCTAATCTGTTCATAGGACATTGAGTGAAGTTGTCATATAAGCAAGTCGGATAAATAAACCTGGAGTGCAGGCCAGAGACAAAAATGCAGAACGTACCAGCAGCACGCTGATGGTATTTTTAGTCAGGGAACTGCAGTAAGATTCCAACAGGAAGGAAACTGACAAAGATGAAGATAACCAGGATTCAGTTCTACAGAGAGACCCAGGAGAATACTTCACACATTCTTATATACTAGCCAATTTATTATGTTCCCTTTTTATAAGTTGTAAAGCAAATCCCTAAGGGGAAGGCTATTTTTGTATTGCCTTTAGCTCACTGATGCCACACAACTACATGTGGCTTAGTAGGCTTTCAATAAACATTTGATCACTAAAAAACAACCTACAGACTATGGCTGCACTGTCTGTTTCAGAAATTTTTACATATACTTTGGTCAAAGAAGTAGTATTAGTATTTAAGTTTATTATACTCAAGCCTCTCACATCTACTTCATAATACATTTGGGAACTGGTTTTTTGTATTAAGACAAGAACCTATTTTTATCTTAATTTTTTTCTCCATTTCTACAAAATAGAGTTCCCAAATTGTTAGCATAGCATTCCAAAAAACACTATGATCTGTAACTAATTCACTTCTTTTTCCCTCTAGCTGCCACCCTACCAAATCTAGTTTCATCCATACTGAAGTTCTGAACAATGAAAATTGATATGCAACAGAAAAAAATACTGCATTAGTCAAAGATACTCTCTGTAGTTGTGGATAATACATTTCTGTTCATGGAAAATACATGCAAAATAAAGTATTAAAAGCAATAATTAAAATATATGTATCCATTAAAGTTATGCTCATGAATATAAACTGTACGATACATGCTTTAAGTATAATAAAATCAGATTTTTAAATTCTTTGTATGATTTAATTTTCTGAAAAAAAACTCAAATATGAGGTGGCAAATATTTGGCACTAACAATGATACTGCTTGGGGCAGCCATTTCCCATCCTGGGGAGCCTGGCGTTGAGTCCCATCTCTACTTCCAATCCCAACTTCCTATTGAGATTATGACTGAACAACTTGAGTTCCTGCCACATATGTGGGAAACCCAGATTGAGTTCTGGGCTCCTGGCTTTCGCATAACCCAGATCTGGCTGTTTTAACAATCTGGGGTGTCAACAGCAGATCAAAGGTTTCAGGCCGGCGCCGCGGCTCACTAGGCTAATCCTCCGCCTTGCGGCGCCGGCACACCAGGTTCTAGTCCCGTTGGGGCGCCAGATTCTGTCCCGGTTGCCCCTCTTCCAGGCCAGCTCTCTGCTGTGGCCAGGGAGTGCAGTGGAGGATGGCCCAAGTGCTTGGGCCCTGCACCCCATGGGAGACCAGGATAAGTACCTGGCTCCTGCCATCGGATCAGCGCGGTGCACCGGCACTGTCTGTGGCGGCCATTGGAGGGTGAACCAATGGCAAAAGGAAGACCTTTCTCTCTCTCTCTCTCACTGTCCACTCTGCCTGTCAAAAAAAAAAAAAAAAAAAAAAAAAAAAAAGGTTTCAGTCTCTTTCTCCCTTTCAATTAACAATGAAATAAACATTTTAAGGAAACTCAAATATGGAATAAATTTTAAAGCAGCATGCTAAAAATATTCAAGTCCATTGTGTTTGGCTAGTAGAATGTTTCTAAGGTTTTTTGTTTCATTACAAAAAACTCTTAAGCAACAGTTTCTATTTACACATAAACAGCAACACATCTTACACATCTCTCAATTTTGATTAAGATCTTGAACAAGAACATCCTTGTTATAATTTTACTGTGGTCATTAACTACTGTTCGTTAAGTGTTTACTTAACTGTTCATTAAGTGTTTATGCCTAGAAAACATAGTTCATAGTAAAGCTGACAAAATTAAATATACTTGGTAAAAATCTGGGTATAAAATTAACATGCACTGGGGCCGGTGCTGTGACACAGCAGGTAAAGCTGCCGCCTGCAGTGTCAGCATCCCATATGGGTCCCAGTTCAAGTCCCAGCAACTTCATTTCCGATCCAGCTCTCCGCTATGGCCTGGGAAAGCAGTAGAAGTTGGCCCAAGTCCTTGAGTCCCTGGCACCCAGGTGGGAGACTCAGAAGAATTCCTGGCCCCTGGCTTTGGATTGGCACAGCTCTGGCCATTGCAGCCAACCAGGGAGTCAACCAGCAGATGGAAGACCTGTCCCTCTCTCCCTCCCTCCCTCTCTGCCTCTCCTTCTCTAACTCTTTCAAGTAAATAAACATTTAAAAAACAAAAAAATTAACATATACTGTACTTTGTCTATGCTCTAAGTAGGCACTGTGCAAAAAAACAATTATCTCAGCCAGCACTGCGGCTCACTAGGCTAATCCTCCACCTGCGGCGCCGGCACACCGGGTTCTAGTCCCTGCCGGGGCACCAGATTCTGTCCCGGTTGCCCCTCTTCCAGGCCAGCTCTCTGCTGTGGCCAGGGAGTGCAGTGGAGGATGGCCCAAGTGCTTGGGACCTGCACCCCATGGAAGACCAGGAGAAGCACCTGGCTCCTGGCTTCAGATCAGCGCGGTACGCCAGCCACAGTGGCCATTGGGGAGTCAACCAACGGACAAAGGAAGACCTTTCTCTCTCTCTCTCTTACTGTCCACTCTGCCTGTCCAAAAAAAAAAAAAAAACAATTATTTCATTTGAAATCTCAGTAATTCTATGGCACAGCTATCATTTGCCCAAGTGGTTAAGAGAATGAATCCATGGCTTCTCATACACATGCAGAACCAAAACGTAGTTCGCTTTTGAGTCATGAACTAAATCCTCATATAACATGAGACTCCAGTTTCCAACTCTAAGTATCCTTGAGATCAACTATCCCAGTATTTCATAGGTGAAGAAACTCAAATACTCTGGGAACAGAGATTTGTTCAATGGGAATACCAATTCCCAGTTAATGGAATAGCAATTCTGGAATTAATTTTATTATTTCTAGTACACCACACCATTTCCTGATCACTAACCTAAATGATTATAATGCATTTCCTTTTAGTAAAAAAAAAAAAAAAAGCCTTAATCACCTGATAATGCAGTTGTCCCCACACAGCTTCTCTTCCTAAAAGATTTTTGCAAAATTCTCATGTGTATTCACCTAATTTGAACACCAGTGCCTTTAAGGACAACACTTTAGGCCACATACAGATAGACCATCAGCTTTCTGGCACCGACCATGGACTAGTTGAGTAGATAGCACCTCTTTCCATACATAAATTTGCTATTAAAATGTTTGTAAGCAAGGGTTTAATGCCTGGAAACAGGCATTAAAAATTAATAAGAATGCCATTCATCGAACAATTTAACTGAAATTTGTCTCACTGTGACAGGTATTAGTTGTTGTAGCAGATAATATAATCCTATTTTTGTTCTGAGTGCACCTTGAGAAAGAAAAAAGAGTTGATTATCATCAAGGAAAATAGCTCTGTCCTCCCAATTAGAGTCCATAAGGAATATGACTGCGTGAACTATCCAGGGCGCAGGGCATGAGAGACGACTTGTGCTGTGAGACACAGAGCCTGCCTGTATTATCCCTTCCATTTCAGATTAACCAGAGTTAATTAAGAAAAAAAAAAAGTATCACAGCTTGGTTTTGTATTAAGAGGAAAAAAAAAGGCCAGCGCCGCGGCTCAATAGGCTAATCCTCCACCTTGCGGTGCCGGCACACCAGGTTCTAGTCCCGGTCGGGGCGCCAGATTCTGTCCCGGTTGCCCCTCTTCCAGGCCAGCTCTCTGCTGTGGCCCAGGAGTGCAGTGGAGGATAGCCCAAGTGCTTGGGCCCTGCACCCCATGGGAGACCAGGAGAAGCACCTGGCTCCTGCCATCAGATCAGCGCGGTGCGCCGGCCGCAGCGCGCTGGCCGTGGCGGCCATTGGAGGGTGAACCAACGGCAAAGGAAGACCTTTCTCTGTCTCTCTCTCACTGTCCACTCTGCCTGTCAAAAAAAAAAAAAAAAAAAAGAGGAAAAAAAAAAAGATCAGAGACCTAGCCAAAGTCTTTTTTGTTTTCATGTTCTTAATGGAATATTAAATATTGTTAGGATAACAATACCTCCAAACTAATATCTTTTTTTTTTTAAAGATTGACATTATTTATTTGAAAAGCAAAGTTAGAGTTAGAGAGAGCATAAGACACAGTGAGATCTTCCATCTCCTGGTTCACTCCCCAATAGTCGCAATGGCCAGGGCTGGGCCAGACCCAAGGCAGGAGCCAGGAGCTTCCTCCAGGTCTCCCATGTGGGTGCAGGGCCCAAACAATTGGGCCATCTCCTGCTGTTTTCCCAGGTGCATTAGCAGGCAGCTAGGTCAGACATGGAGCAGCCAAATCTTGAATTGCCCGCATCACATGTGGTAGCTTTACCTGCTATGTCACAGTCGGTATTATGTCAGGCTGGGTCAGGCTGAACCTTGAAGCTGGGAGCTCAGTCTGATCTGCCAAATGGGTGGCAGGGCCCTAACTACTTGTGCCCTCTCTGTTACAGTTCAGAATGTACACAGGAAGAAAGCTGAGATCAGAAGACTGAGCTGGGGTACTGAACCCGACAGCCAAAGTCTTATACTCATCCAACACTGATCTGCTGGGGGAAGAAAAAAAAATCCCCCATCAAAATTTTCTGTGGCCCTCCTTGGACATCCCACTGCAATTCCTCTCTATCCTCTCTGAGGATTCGAATTCCCCATCTGCCTCTTGGGTCACAGACTCTTCCGGACTCTGGTACACTTCTCTGTTCAGAACTCCCCACTGTGGAACAGGCCAACCACACTCTGCCTGAATAGCCTCAAATGACAGAAGACTCACCAGTACTTCCTCAGGCATCTGAGATTTGAGGGGCAATTCTAGTACGAGTTTTTCCCTGTGCTGGTCATGGAGTCTGCTCACGTTTGCTGAAATGTTTTGTGATTAGGCATGTCTACCTCCACACTTCTATGTGCCTTGGTGCTCTGTGGAACCTTAATTTTCAGTTATTAAAAATACTTACTGTAAAAAATTAGGGCATAGGCATGTGGGATTATCACTTCTTTCTCATGTATAAATACTTTTTAATGGCTTTTTTTTTTTTTTTGACAGGCAGAGTTAGACAGTGAGAGAGAGAGACAAAGAGAAAGGTCTTCCTTCCGTTGGTTCACCCCCCAAATGGCCGCTACGGCCTGCGGGCTGTGCCGATCTGAAGCCAGGAGCCAGGTGCTTCCTCCTGGTCGCCCATGGGGTGCAGGGCCCAAGTACTTGGGCCATGCTCCACTGCACTCCTGGGCCACAGCAGAGAGCTGGACTGGAAGAGGAGCAACTGGGACAGAATCCGGCGCCCCGACCGGGACTAAAACCCGGGGTACCAGTGCATCAGGCGGAGGATTAGCCAAGTGAGCCGCAGCGTTAATTGCCATTTTTAAGTGCATATCTACAGGCTTATTTTATCAGAATTAAGTAGAAATTATTTTTTAATCTTGGGTTTTACCCCAAAAAGATAATCCAACAAGTCCTGAGGAAAGTTTATGAAATCAAAGTTAACAACTCTTCAGTAGATTCTGATACACATGGGAGTTTAAGAACTTCTGGTCTAATTAATCCCTCAATCTAGGCCGGCGCCGCGGCTCACTAGGCTAATCCTCCGCCTTGCGGCGCTGGCACCCCGGGTTCTAGTCCCGGTCGGGGCGCCAGATTCTGTCCCAGTTGCCCCTCTTCCAGGCCAGCTCTCTGCTGTGGCCCGGGAGTGCAGCGGAGGATGG
This sequence comes from Oryctolagus cuniculus, assembly GCF_964237555.1. Taxonomy (NCBI): domain Eukaryota; kingdom Metazoa; phylum Chordata; class Mammalia; order Lagomorpha; family Leporidae; genus Oryctolagus; species Oryctolagus cuniculus. The sequence goes on along the minus strand of NC_091440.1, from coordinate 117,310,814 downwards.
CCCAAGTGCTTGGGCCCTGCACCCCATGGGAGACCTGGCTCCTGCCATCAGATCAGCACAGTGCGCCGGCCACAGCACACTGGCCAGGGCGGCCATTGGAGGGTGAACCAACGGCAAAGGAAGACCTTTTTCTCTGTCTCTCTCTCTCTCTCACTGTCCACTCTGCCTGTAAAAAAAAAAAAAAAAAAAAAAAAAAAAAAAAAAAAAAAAAAAAAAAGAACTTCTGGTCTATTCTGGTCTAATTAATCCCTAAATCTATAGTATCTCTTTAATAATCTACAATTCACAATCATTACTTCAATATTAGTTTTTTCATCTTCTGGGTACACTACTTATGACTTCAAGAGAACCCTGTATCTCAATTACTCACTGCTGCGGGCTAGATTCTATGGGAAACATACTTAGAGTAAGAAGTCAGGAAGTTACTGTCGAGTGACTGCTAACTATGGAGTGAAGAAATGAAGTATTATTGGGCAGAGACAGAAACAGGGCAGACACACCTTCCGGACAGACCTCAGCTGACTCACAGGCACCTCCAGGACTAGAAAAGCTCTTCTGAGTTGTAGTCAGCTCATATCAGAGGGTTGGGTCTTTCTACCAAGTGTCTACCTGTCCTTGGATGCACACTACCTCAGGTAAGGGGTCGTGACCTTGGCAAGGTGGATTTCTTCATAACAGCCAATGGGAAAGTAAGCTCTGGAGTCCTAAAGGGGCAGCTAGGTGCACTTCACAGTATCCACTTTATCTGCTTTCACTAGAGGAAAGATGGCAAGAAGTAAACACAGTATCTTCTGACTGGAGAAGCAACAGTTTTTAAATTATAAAAGAAAAAACACACAGGGGGCAGTGCTGTGGTGTAGCAGGTTAAAGCCTCAGGCCATGCTGTGGTGCAGCAGGTTAAAGCCTCAGTATCCCATATGGGTGCCAGTTCAAGTCTCGCCTGCTCCACTTCCAATCAGCTTCCTGCTAATGCACCTGGGAAAGCAGTAGACGATGGCCCAAGCACTTGGCCTTTACACCTATAAGGGAGACCCAGAGGAAGCTCCTGGCTCCTGCCTCTGAACTGACTCAGCTCTGGCCATTGCCACAATTTGGAGAGTGAACCAGTGGGTCGAAGACTTCCCTGTGTCCCTCAAGTAAATAAAATAAACCTTTGACAAGAAAAAAGCATACCACACACATTCCTCTCCTCTTTGCATTTGAAGCACTTGATGTTTATGGAACGATTCAGCACTAAAATCAAATGTGAACATACATGTGTTGTTATTTCTAATCCCTTCACCAGCACTCTGGGACCTCCTCATGTATACAGATTTGACTTAGGAATATAAATTGCCCTAACACAATTTGTGATTTTGTTTATAAGACTTGAAATTAATTCATGTGTTTCTCCCTAAGTTTCTTTTTTGGAAAGGCAGAACAGGTCCCACTTCTCGGCACAAGCACACCTCCTAACCCTGTCAGAGAGGACTGCAGCCAGAGTCCTCACCACCGTTTCTCAGGGTCACAGAAGTCGCTCTTCACCCTAACATGCCTGACCTGACAGCATCTCACACGCTCTGCTGGTCTCATAAACCTATCTTGGCATCTCTAAACCAGATAGGGGTTCTCAGAGACCTACGGAGCTCACATACAGTCAGGGGAAGTGACTGGGGCTATCGTGAGGATACTGGACAGTACACTTGGAATCATACCCTTCAACCGTGTTCTAGTCCCAGCTTATGATATTGAACCTTTCACAATTGCTCTGAACCCCATGTTCCTTGACTGGTAAATGTGGGGTATCACCATGACACTGTAAGACCCAATTCAAGAGGCTCTATACCCACCCACAAAGTCATGACCCCAGTCCTATAGTCCCCCATGGTTTGATTTTCTCTGCGCTATCTTATCCAACACATAAGCAACAACAGGGCAGTCATTTTCTTAACCCTCTGACTTTTACACATCACAAACCTTGACCCCAGTAATGATCCCTAACTTGTCATTTACTTTGACACATGCTTCACATGTATTACCTAATTCTTCCTACAATTTTATAATGCAAACTCTGTATTCCCATTTTACAACCGGATGAACTCAAGACTGAAGCTTAGAGGGGCATTAAGAGGGTCATACTTCCCTCTCCTGAACACAAGCAAAGCGTTTACACCTCTCAACTCCCCCTTTCCTTACTGAAGCAGTCCCCAGAGTGACAGACAAGAGAAAGCACACTTCTGTCAGTTAATCTTGAAAACATTAGCAAAAGTATCTGGATGACTTTTATTTTTAACACTTTCTTATTTTGTCTGCAAATTTTTAATTAACGACAGGTTTTCTTCAAAGGAAGTATGAGAAGAAATCTATCGCTACTCCACAGTCATAGGCTAAGCAAGCAGTCAGGTGACATGTCACTCAGGGACCGGGCCAGCACCACCTACTGCCATGGTTAGCAAAAAAAGACGGACACTTCCTATGAGACATTATGTCATTCACAAACTAAAAATAATTAACTGATTTTCACCTCCACAGGGCTGAACTTTCAAGTAATCTACATTCCCTGTAACACATCCCTTAACTGTTCACAACAGTACATTCGTTAAAATTAATTTCAACTTACACAAGTGACAATGCCTACCTTTGTGTGAGGAATTAACTACAACTATCTTTTTGAAATACATAATCCAATCTCCATAATGGTATATCCAGGACTCTAAAAAGGAGCTAAGAAACCTTCCCTTTTTTTCAAAAAAATTTTTAAGATTTATCTACTTATTTGAAAGTCAGAGTTCCACAGAGAGAGGAGAGGCAGAGAAAAAGAGACAGAGAGAGGTCTTCCATCCGCTGGCTCACTCTCTAGTTGGCCACAACGGCTGGAGCTGTGCCAATCTGAAGCCAGGAGCTTCTTCCAGGTCTCCCATGTCGGTGCAGGGGCCCATGGACTTGGGTCGTCTTCTACTGCTTTCCCAGGCCATAGAAGAGAGCTGGATCAGAAGTGGAACATCCGGGTCTCCAACTGGTGCCCATACGGGATGCCAGCACTGTAGGCAACTGCTTTATCCACTGCACCACAGCACCGGCCCCTCTGCCTTTCAAATTAAAAAAAAAAAAAAAAAAAAACGAACAAAAATACTGTTGATCTACCATGGATGCTGACCCTGCAGGTGGTGGTCTCACCTGCTAAGCCACAGCACCGGCCACTTTTGTTTTACTTGAAAGGGACAGAAAGATAACTACTGCCTGCTCATTCACTCTTCCAATGCCCAGTGTGTCCAAGCCTGGGCCAGCTTGAAGCCAAGATGCAGGAACTCAATGGAGGTCTCCCACATGGGCAGCAGAGCCACACTACTTGAGCCATTACCTGCCTCCTACTAGAGCACTAGAGAAAGCTGGAATCCAGAGCTAAATCAGGACTTCAACCCAAACACTCCCGTGTAGGCGTGGGCACCCCAAGTGCCTATTAATAATTACACCAGGAGCCAGAGCTGTGATATAGCTTCTCAAGCCACCACCTGCAGAGCGGCATCACACATGGGCGCCGGTCCAAGTCCCGGCTGCTCCACTTCTGATCCAGCTCTCTGCTATGGCCTGGGAAAACAGTGGAAGATGGCCCAAGCCCTTGGGCCCCTGCACCCATGTCGGAGACCCAGAGGAAGCTCCTGGCTCCTGGCTTCAGATTGGCCCAGCTCCAGCCATTGCTGCCATCTGGGGGCGAACCAGTGAATGGAAGACTGACTGACTCTCTCCCCTCCTGCCTTTCTGTAACTACGCCTTTCAAATAAATAAATCTTTGGAAAAAATAGCATTTAAAAAGAATCAGATTTATAAATAAATCTAATGAGTGATAAATAACATTTTGTAAAATTTTGAAATGCTACTGGGAATGAGAGATTATTTTCATGGACCACAAGTCTCAAAGTTGTAAAATTATCAACGCCTATCAAATTGATTTATGGATTTAATGCAAGTCCAGTGAAATGTCAGCTCAATTTCAATTTTTTAAGGATTGAGACAAGCTGCTTCAACCATTTATGTAGTAGTAGTAAGAATACTAAAAGCAATCTTCAATAAAACTGGAGGTCTTTGCTTTCTATCTATGAAGAGTTCTTATGAAGCTGTAGTAATTAGGGAAAATGATAGACATTCTCAATGAAAGCTAATAGTCCACTTGACAAAAAAATTTAAAAGAAACAATTAGTGAAGTGATGAGTTTAAGTGGTACTGCTAGGTCAGTTGGATAACTACCTGTCTGAAAAATATGAGCCCTGGGGCCAGTGCTGTGGCACAGTGGGTTAAAGCCCCAGCCTACAGCACCAGCATTCCATATTGGTTCCAGTTCAAGTCTCAGCTGCTCCTTTTCCAATCCAGCTCTCTGCTGTGGCCTGGAAAAGCAGTAGAACATGGTCCAAGTGCTTGGGCCCCTGCACCTGCATGGGAGACCCAGAAGAAGCTCCTGACTCATGATCAGCAGAGCTCTGGCCATTGCGGTCATTTGGGGATTGAACCAGCAGAATGGAAGACTTCTCTCTGGCTCTACCTCTCTCTGTAACTCTTTCAAATACATAAAATAATTCAAAAAAAAAATATATATATATGAGCCTTGAACCTCCACCTCACATCATATGCAAACATCAGTTCTAGATGCATTGTGAATGCTCTAACAATATTAACTTTTAGAATAAAAGAGTATTCTTACAACCTTTAGATGGGCAAAGTTTTCTTCAACACAATAAAAAAAACTGTTCAGTTGTATTAATGACAGCATCTGTTCCAAGACATCAATTAAAAAATTGAAAAGTTAAGCCTCACCATGGAAGGTCCTTGCAACCATCTGATACAACTCTCAGATCTACAATATAGTAGAACAAAAATCATAACAAAGAACAGCCAGCCCAGTAGGAAAACTGCGCAAAAAATAGGCACTTTGCCAAAGAATACCCAAAGGATCAATAAGCACATCTAAAGACACTCAACTTCTGTACTCAAACCAGTACAGGTTACCACTACCATTTGCCATTAAGGTTAAAAATATCAATGATAATACCAAGAGTTAAGAATGTGGACTAAGTGGAATTCACATAAAACTATCTTGGACAAACTATTCAATGATTTGTACTAGTAAAGATTACCATATTCATCAGAAATTCTATTCCTATGTATTTACACCAATAAGTATGTCTCCTTGTACCCTGAAAAGATACAGGGAGCATATTCAAAGCAGCATTTTTAATGTTCACCAAAAAATTTGCAGACGTCTTTAACAGATAATACAGTACTCAATGAACTAAAAATGGGTACCCACAATAGGAATAAATCTCATCATGTTCATCTAACAGATCAACATATATTGTTTGTGTTACATTTATATCAATTTAAACTAGGTCAAGCTATTGATGGCTTCCAAGTCATGGTGGCAGTTATATTTTAGACTGTAATAAACAACGTTATACTGGAGTGGGCTCTCATCTTTCCATGGTCTTTCTCTTGTTCTGAGTACAAGTAACTTCACTTAGCTGTTATTAATTTGGCTATGTGTTGTGCTTTGTATGCATTTCTGTTTGCGCACAGAAACTTCACACAGTTAATGCAAAATGGAAAGATACATTTATCTTGGTCCAAGAAAATTAACCAATGCATAGTTTTCATAATGCATATTTACCATCAGTTTTTGAAGACTCTTCACGCACATGGTTTTCAATTTTCCAGCAAAATAAATGTCTCATGATTCAGTTTCCCATGGACTTTTTCAAGTACTCATGTCTTACTGTAATAGGCCTTTAATTTCCAAAGTAATTCAAAGAAACATACCAATTTTTCTCTGCCTGCAGCAACTGAGGATTATCAAGAATCCACTGCACACTCACCAAGGACAGATGTCTCCACCTGCACCCTTCCTAAGGCCAATTCTCCAGATTGTACTGCACCACTTCGGACTGAAATTCCCATTCCAGCTTTGCCTTTTCTGGCATTCTGTCACCTCTAGGTTTCTTTCTTTTCATAAGCAGTTCTAAAGCTGACGAGACCATACTTCATCAGGTCTCAGAAATTCATTTTCCATTTTGGAATTGCACTGGTAACCATAACACAACTGTAGAAAGGTGATCATCCAAATTTTAAGCTCAAGAAATTTTTTTAATGTTAATCCATCTGCAGTCTTTCAAAAGTTTATCATGGTTATACTTTGATCTAAGAACTCCCATTCTAATTTTAGTATTTTGCAAACAAGTTAGTATGAAATATAACTCCAATATACAGTAGAAATAATCTGTTTATCCTTGGTATACCATTTTCAAGTTCAAGACCAGCATTAATTCAATTCCACTGCTTATTAAATGTTATGTTGCTCCAAATCCCCCCAGCCCCAAGTCTAATTCGTTCCTACTTTTGATCTGTCTGTTCCATCAGAACCACAGGAAGTAATATTGCCTTAGAAGAATTATACTTCAGTTATTGACATTTCCAAAGGGCATGCTGACAAACAAAAAACGAGCGATAAATAACCACTGGTATAGCACGAGCAGTGCAAATGACTTCCTACTTTAACTTTCTCTATGACTAATCTACGGTAAAGAGCAGTGCCTAACCATTCTAATTTCTGATCAAGAATCTCAACTAAGCAATTTTAAACTATTTTTATAACTACAGACTTAAGCACCTAGTTAACAGAATTAATCCATAAATGCAATTTTGAGTCATGTTTCTTCAAAAGACCACATAATCTCAAACTTTCCTGCTGTTCCGTGTCTACAGAGAAGATAAAACAGCAAGTTACAACTTATTTCTCACAAAAAAGGAAAAGAATATTTCAAATTTAAGATAGTGATGAATATGAGATGAACTTTGTTTTACAACAGGTTGGGTCATTACTTGGGACATCCACATCCCGTATCAGAGTGTGCGCTGAACCCCACCTGCTCCACTTCTGATCCAGCTTTCTGCTCATGTGCAACCTGGGAGGTAGCAAGTGATGGCTCAAGCACTTGGGAACCCTGACGCTCAGGTGGGAGGCCCATATGGAGTTCCAGGCTCCTGGCTCCAGCCTGATCCAGCCCTAGCTTGGTGTCGCGGTCTCTCTCCCCAACCCGCTTCACCTCAACCTCCAACCCTTCACTCTGCCTTTTGCTTTTCAAGTAGAGAAAACAATTAACACATTAACGCTTAAGTCCTTCCTACTAAAAAATCTTTATCCATGAAAATGTTCATACCTGCAATATATTCAGAGTGCAATGAAAGCATTATAAAATTACAGGGAAATGTTTCAAGAATGTATTTGCATGCCAGCAACTACTTATACTTCTGGCAGCTGAGTTGGGGTCAGGGCCAGAGAACCTTCTAGTGTGACTTTTCCTTTGGAAATGACAATGGCCCTCAAGTAACATTTTCCTTTCTGTAAGTGTCAGTGATTTCCATGGTAACTCTCCCATCTGCTTTTGACTATTTTCACAGGCTTTTTAAATTAAGCTTACATATGTCAATGTTACCAGATTATCTTTGTGTTTGCATAAACCATATGGTTCTTTGACAAAGCTAATTATGCCAACAACATTCGAGAAATATTTAAATGTCATTCCTGTTATGTAAGAAAAAATTGTAAAAAAAAAAAATGTAAGAAAACAAGCTGGAATGGGGAGCACCATTTCTACAAGTCCCTTCATAGGGAATCTTAAAGAGAAGCCTGTAATAACTGGCCTAAGGTCTCCAAATCACAAAGTGACTTATATTCCAAAAATCAATTCTACACAGAATATGCTCAAACATTCTGAGTAGAAAATACTCAAGGTTCCCAAAGGAACTATGTATATATGTATGTATATGAGTAGCCTTCATGATGTAAGTTATATAAGCTTTACTATCAATAAAAGACATCCCTTTAAAAAAAAAAAATACTAACAGGGAAATAGGAGCTACAAGTCAAGCAAACTTGGAATTTCTTCCCCACTACCAGATCTTTGCCATAACATTACTAGAGAACTGCCATGGAAATAAATAGGTCCATGAGAGGCGTTCTCAATGTTTAGAAAAAACTGAAAGGTTAAGCTTTCACCCAAGATTTATTCTTCCATCATGTGACGGAAACCTCTGCCACAGGGTCCTACACAGGAAAAACCAACAGAACCTTTCACCCTGAACAATTCAAACTTTGGTCCTCAAACAGGCTATTATATTAATGACAAAAAAAGTATGAATTTTAAGGACACTTTCTTAAGTGCAGAAAACAATTTTAGATTGCATTGTTAAAGATGCTTCCTCGTGGGTCTCTTCTCAGTGGGTTGAACTGTCTTGCACATAGTAAAGGTACACGTGCCATAATGAGGAACTGAGAAAAGCTTCACCATCATAATCTTCCAACCACTCTAACTTGTCCTTGTGCCCAAATCCCTACTTTGCAATGACCTAAATTGACTAAAGCACAATTACCTGTAGGAAAATTCACACCTGAGAAAGGTAAGCCATTCCATCTAAGATCAGTTCATTTCATTACCCTGAGAAAGATTAGTGCTCAAGAAAAAAAAATAATAAAAGATGGGAGAAGTTCATATGAGTTACAGCCAACAGAGCCCTACTGGAAAGGGCGATCTGGATTGACTAACTACAAAGACGCTTCACAAACAGGGCAGGCACACTCCCTTCAGCATTGTAATCACACAAGGGCAAAAGGCAAATTTATCTCAAGTTTGTTCAACGTTACATCTGCCTAATACATGGCAATTTCCTGCTGCTTGCATCTTAGATCCTTTTGGAAATTTAAGAAAACTGGAGACAATTTTTCCCCAGATTCTTCCTTGAAGTACAGCCATAATCCAAGTTGTGGTGCGTGACAGGACTTCTCTCTTTTCTGCCTGAATAATATTCCACCGTAGGCAGCTACAAAATATTCTTTGTCCATTCATTGAGTGATTTAGATTGTTAGGTTTTTTTTAGGTCCTAAGATTACTTCGACCTCTTCACTGTGAGGAATACTGAAATGAACAGAGTCCAAGTTTCTTCCAGATCCTCATATCTTCAGATCCTGATTGTTTTCTGAAAATACCCAGAAGTGGTTTTGCTGGATCACATACTTCTGTTAATTCTAGGAATAAATTCCTTTAGTGTTTTACATTAGACAGGTCATCAATGTAAATGCAATACACCAGCTACAGGAGGACAAATACTGCACAATTCCATTTATGAGGAACCTAAAATAGTCTAGCTTGGCTGGCGCCACAGCTCACTTGGCTAATCTTCCCCTGCAGCGCCAGCACTCCAGGTTCTAGTCCCAGTTGGGGCGCCAGATTCTGTCCCGGTTGCTCCTCTTCCAGTTCAGCTCTCTGCTGTGGCCCAGGAAAGCAGTGGAGGATGGCCTAAGTGCCTGGGCCCTGCACCCGCATGGGAGACCAGGAAGAGGCACCTGTTTCCTGGCTTCGGATCGGAGCAGCACACTGGCCACAGCGTGCCAGCCATAGCAGCCATTTAGGGGGGGTGAACCAATGGAAAAAAGAAAGACCTTTCTCTGTCTCTCTCTCTCTAACTCTGCCTGTCAAAAAATAAAATAAAAAATAAAAATAAAAAATCAAGTTTAACAAACAAATACAATGGTCATTACTAGGAGCTGAGAAGAGAGAAATGGAGAGCTGGTATTCAGTGGGTATAAGCTTCACTTGGGCAAGATGGAAGGGTGAAGACTTTACACACATAATAGTTTAACATATTGCATAATTAGCATTTTTAGCAAGGTTGATCTCACGTTTTTCACAATGCAAAACTGATTTTAATTTCATGGAGTTCAAGACCCTTCTGATGTACCAAGCTACATGGTTTTTGCTTTCCCTTGTTTTTTCTCTTCATACAATTTGTTGAACTCTTAACATAGAGTTAATCATTTGTGTATAAAGTCAATTGAGGATGGATCTCAGTAAGAAATAGGACTGGGAATAAGAGGGAGAAGGAAGTTTATAACTCTAAAGCTGTATAGTTTTGCATACATTCCTAAGGACTAACTTCTAAGGGTACAGTTTAAAAACTTGTCATGGGACCCCAAATCCCATTATGCTGAGTGATAAAAATGTGACCTTAATTGTTAAAGTAATATTAAGTATTACAGTGAACATATGGATAGGATTAAGTGTTAAAATGACCATATAAATAGGATCAAGTGTGGAGTAATTATAGTAGATGGAATTAAAAAGGCAATAATGTTCCAACATAGGAAGCAGTCCACACAAAGGACTCATAGGATGACAATCGCTTTAAGTAACACTCTGATCTCAGAATCAACCCTAAAGGCTTCCTGGTCTGGCTGAAAAGCCTATGAGACCATTTCAGGCATGAAAAGACAAGACACTGTGGCAAAAAAAAAAAAAAATGTGCTACATGAAGGACTTCAGTGGATAAGACCCCAGTGGAAAGAAGTGGTCAACGAAAAAAGGAGGTACTTTTCTCTAAAGGGAAGAGAGAATTTTTACTTTGCTTATGGCCTTGTCTAAATATTGATGGAGTTTGTGGATTCAAAAGACTTTCATAGCCTAGGCAGCTCATGTCAAGAGCTTTGGGTGTTCACTCAAGTCATACATCAGAGTATTAATTGCTAAATTAACAACAATAATCACTGTGCACTAACTTCTCCTGCAGGACCTCTGTCCTCAATGAGTTGTATTCAAAGTTAAATGTAATGCTCCAACAGTTTTGTGTGTGTGAACACATGTATGTGCAAACTGCTGAAATCTTTACTAAAGAGTTGGTCTTCTGTGTACAAAGTTAACTGAAAATGAAACTTAATGGAGAATGGGACTGGGAAGGAGAGAGGGAGGAGGAATAGGGGTGGGAGTGTGGGTGGGAAGGTGGGTATGGTGGGAAGCATAACTATATTCCTGAAGCTGTACATTTTTCCTTAAAAAATTAATAAAAAAAATACTACCTGTAGTGCCAGCATCCCATATGGATGCAGGTTTGAGCTCTGACTGCTCTACTTCTGATCCAGCTCCCTAATGCACCTGGGAAAGTAGTGGGAAATGACCCAAGTCCTTGGGCCCCTGCACCCACGTGGGAGATGGGGGAAAAACTGCTGTCTTCTGGCCTCAGATCAGCAGAGCTGTAGCCATTGCAGCCATCTGCGGAGTGAACTAGCAGATTAAAGATCTCTCTCTCTCTCTCTCTCTCTACCTCTACCTCTTTCAAGTAAGTAAATATTTAAAATTTTAAAAAATAAAAAGCCTCATCTCGATTTGCAGTACCTGAGTTGGATTCCCTGCTTTGGCTCCTGAGGCAGTGGAAGTAGCTCAAGTAATCAGTTCCTGCCACCTATGAGAGATTGTGCTCTTGGCACCTTGCTCCAGACCTCATCCCCTGCCCCCAGCCATGGCATTTAGCACATTAAACAGTAGGTGGGAAATTCTAACTCCCCTTCTCCATCTGCCTGCCTCTTACCAAAAAATGAATCACGTAACACTTTCCAAGTGGTCCTGGAAATCCTTATTTGTGTGTACTGTATAGGGCTTAACAACAGAAAAGGCCCTCCTATTCTAACCCTACTCTTTCCCTTTCAGTTCCCTCCTCCCCTCTCACCAAGCCAAGTTTCACTACCTGCTCTTATCTCAGCACCTGTGGCACTACAATCCTCCCAAATTTAAGTTCTCTCCCCTGATCGGTTTCCTGGAACATTATATGCTAGTACATCTGTCACTCCAATCCTACCCATTGCCTCAAGTGCGCTAACACAATCATTTACACCAACTGTGCACAGAATCTATAAGAAAAGTTCCCTCAAAATAGGTTTAAACTAATTTATACTGAATAATATATTAAATGTTAGATACTATCAGCCATCAATCCATTATTTCACACAATCAATCTCAGAGGACATTTTAACCCTCATTTTGGATCTGAGAAAACTTAGGTCCAGAGATCTAAGTTTCCCAGTCATGGATGATATGAGGCCATAGACTGCAGAGAGAAAAATCTAGCTCTGTCCTCCTTTTGACCCCACATCATACTATGTTTCATGACATCTCCCAGATTCATCCCTTCTTCCCAATTCCCACAACCAAATCCAGGCCCAGAGTCTCCACAGTCAAGGAGCTTATGATCCAGGGGAAGGTGGGTACTTAATTAAGAACATGCCAGAGTGTGTTAGAGGCAACTTCTATTAACACTTGAAAACTACAATAGATCAGCAAAGGGGCATGTTCTGTGGAATGAAGACACCAAGAGACTGGGGAATGAGACCACGGGCAGAGCTCTTCTGCAGCAGGTGGCATCACCAGACAGCACAGAGAACAGTAGGGCAGGGTGCAGACAAGGATGACGGAACTGCAGGTGCAGGCAGTGGAGCAGAAAAGGTCCAAGAGCAGCTTTTGAATGGACCTATGCCATGCAAGTGCAGACACGCGGTTTACCCTTAGTTGTTGTTCTTAGCACCCGCCTCTTCATTACTAACTCATCATTCATAACGACAAGGCTACACTCTGCTGATGATTTTACAAACATTTTACTTATGTCCTAAAAAACTCTAGGCGATATTATTGCCATATTTTAAAATTAGAAAGGCTCAGAGATATGAAAGTAATCGGATTACCTTCATCTTAAAACCATTCCAAGTCCTTTACCTAAATGCACATCAAATTTTTAATCTGCATTATCCTAGGTTGTCATCTATTCATGGTCTTATTACCTCGTTTCACAAACTGGGACATTCATTAGAACATTTTTCCCATACAATATCATGCACAGAACTGACAAAAGCATAACTGTTCAAAAACTCTAGCTAAAAAGCCAGCCAAAGAGGCCAAGACTGTTGCTATGTGGATTAAGCAGCCATTTGTAGCATCAGATCCTATATGGGCATCAGTTCAAGCCCTGGCTGCTTCACTTCAAATACAGCTCCCTGCTAATGTACATGGGAAAGCAGGGGAAGATGGCCCAGGTGCTTGGGCCCATACCACCCATGCAGAAAACCCAGATGAAGCTCCTGGCTTTGGCCTGGCTCATCTCTGGCCATTGCAGCCATTTGGGGAGCGAACCAGCAGATGGATTCTCTCTTCCCCCCTCCGTACCCCAAAACATGATTCTCTCTCCATCTCTGCCTTCCAAATAAGATGTTTACAAAATCAGCTAAAATTTTTTAAAAGGTCTTTTAAAACTGCCTCATTACATTTTGCACTGAAATGCTTGTCAAGATGATCATTTCAAGATTTCAAAGATAGAATTAATGAAAGAGACAGCTCTTTCATCTTCTAGTTTACTCTATAAAGGGCTCCAATATCCTGGCTGGACCAGGCTGCAGCCAGGAGCCAGGAACTACATCATTGTCTCCCACATAGGTAGCAGGGGCCCAAGCATTGAGCTATCATCTTCCTTCCCAAATGCATTAGCAAGAATTTGTTTGCAAAGTGGAGCAGCTGAGTCTCAAACCATTCAAGAGACCTGAACGCCATCCAGGTCTCCAACATAGTTGTCTATGATCCAAGCACTTGATCCATCACTTACTTGGTATTCCGAAATGCGGAGATTCATGCCAAGAGCCAAAATGGCCCCTCCAAGAGCTTGCCAATTCTTAGAGACAGCAGATCATTCCCCTGAAGGTGCACCTTTCAAAAACAAACCAAACAACCCAGAGAACAAACTCCAAGCCATCGCCTCAGTCTGACTCTTATACTCCGGGGGACAATATTGCTTCATAATCATTTTGGTCCATGTTCACACACACACACACACACACACATATACACACACACACCAATCTCTCCATCCTGTCTGAATCATTCAACCTTTTTACCCTGCTTTGTTCCTTCCTGTATACTCATAAAGATAAAGACTCCTGCCCCTGATTCCTTCCTGTTCTTTGTGCCTTCTGACCAAACCTGGTACTTTGCCATGTGGTGTGGCCTGGCTCCTCCTCCTAAATTACTACACAAAAATACTTCTCCCTTCACAACAGTCATTTCCACATTTGAATCTTAAATCCCTCTTCAAAACAAACCCCAGTTACATTTTAAAACTGTGACCTTGGGGTAGTTTCCAAACCTGTGACCCAGGCTCCATACCTTCAAAATGACACACAGTACAACACGCATCAATATAGCTATTATGAAATACAAGTAATACATAAAAGAACATGCAGACCAATACTTGGGGCACATTCCATTCTGTAGCTGTTATTGCAATTAATCTAAGTCATAAAAAATTTATTCCATAGTATTATAAGTATGAAGTACAGATCACTTTTAGTCTCAACATTCATGGATTCAGCATCCATGAATCTAGCTATATGTGAAAAATGCTGAGGTTTCATAACCTGTTAATAATGTCTTCTTGTGCAACAGATGGGATTAAATGCAGTCTGAGTGTTTCCAAGGAAGTCGTCCTAGACAACAACCCAGAGTCTATAATTCAACATAGCTTCTGCCAGTCTGACCAATGTATTTTTTTGTTTAAGATTTATGTATTGAGAAGCAGAGTTAGATAGAAGGGGAGAGATAGAGAGAGGTCTTCCACCTGCTGGTTCATTCCCCAAATGGCCAGAGCTGGGCCAAACTGAAGCCAGGAGCTTCTTCCAGGTCTCCCATGTGGTTGCAGCAGCCCAAGCACTTGGGCTATCTTCCACAGCTTTCCCAGGCCATAAGCAGAGAGCTGGATCAGAAGAACAGAAGCCAGGATATGGAATCAGCACCCATATGGAATTCTGGCACCACAGGCATGCCAGGCCCCACTAATGTTTTATTAAGAAATCACTGGTTCTTTGTGGAAAATGATTTCTCACTCCACCACCCCTCTCCAACACAGTCGGTTGATGCTATAAGAAAAGATTAAGTAAATATATTCAAAGAGGAATGCCTGGAAGCCAGAAATTGTTAGGTCTGGATAAATTAAAGGACAAAATATTGAAGTGAGCCAAAATAGATATATAATGTAAAGTTCACCATATGTTCTCTGTAAAAACAACCAATAGCAATCCTGTAGACTTAGCAAGGAGTGCTCCAAATGCAAGAAATGTCTTGTATATTAAAACAAAAAATGAAACCATATGAAAATAAAAAGGCAGATCAATTTATGTAATGCATAAAAACACAGCCAGCTTAAACGTTTAGAAAAAAACAGAAGCTTATTTAACACTAACACACACACACACACCCCACCTCTAGAGACACACAGTGTTGGCATTAGACTGCCCTTTGTAGTGAATTAAGGTAGATTCCAAGTGTTAAGTGTTTTTCCCCAGAATGTGCAGTCAACATGAGGTCAAGTATTAATTTAGAGGTTGCTATAGCATTTTCTCCTGCAGTAATATTGCAACAAATGCTCCAAGCAGACCAAACAAAAGTCATTTAATCAACAGGAGTTACTTGAAGCATTTAGGTTTTAGATTTTTATTTAATGCAACTGAATTAATACTTTCAGTTAAAAAAAATTTTTAAAGCCTAAATTATTTTTCTTGTTAACAGTGTTAAAGCTAGAACAAAGAATTTTGAGACACAAGGCAAGGAGGATACAGGTTTTGACTGCAAAGCAATGCTCCTATGTGCAGACATCATAACTCAAGTAACACACAAGTGGGACAAAGCATCAGAAAGGTAGAAACTGGGGTCTCAGGTAACAGGTCACCCTAACCAAGAAATCTGAACCCATATACTACCCTCCTGGGCCATAGACTGGCAGAAATCCACCAACCATCCACCCTAAAAAAATTCCCCAGCCCCCATGTGTGATTACATGGAGGACACAGTTGTCCTCAGCTTTACACAGCAAGGTCTTTTTCTCCCATGGGGAACATGAACATTCTGAGAACAATGTACTTGCTACAGGGTGATTTTTTTGATGTGTGTAATCAATGAAATATAAACTGAACACATGTCCACGATTGTATTTAACTCATTAATTAAGGAGAGAACCAGTTAGGTGTTTCAACTGGTTCCAAAGAGAACGGAAATATGAATTCTGCAATAAATTAACTAATCAATGTAAAAATGAAACTGCTGACAGGCAATAAAGTGTAACATTCCACTGGATAGTTATTTTGCATTCCTGTGACCCAGAATCATTTTTATCATTAGTTGTTATATAACTTGCAGAACTGTAATACAGTTCAAAAGCAATGAAAGAAATTAACAAGATACAGTAAACTATACCTTGTTTTGCATTAACGATGTCTAGTAATGTTTTCATTCCAGGCAAAGATTTTTCCAATTACTGGAAAATGCCTGTGATATGCAGAAAACTTAAGATCTGCAGAGACCTCACCTCCACAGATAATGATATAGACCATGTTATTTGCAGAAATCAGAGAACTAACAAGATCAGGATCTAATCAGGATGCTGGGTTACCAAAGCAGGGTGAGGGACCAGAGGAAATCAACAAGGGCCCAGAGAGCCAATGTGCTGCTCTCATCACCATACCACGCCTCCTCCTGAATCCAGATAGTACCTTGGGAAGGAAGAATAAGGGAGAGCCCTTGACAGTGAAGAGGTAGGAAGAGCTGGAGAGGTTGTACTTTCCCTGACATATTAGTGACACACAATCATCTCAATACAGAACAGACTTAATTTTAATTATCATTCATAATTGCAAAATCATGTCCCTTCCAAAGTTTGTGTGCTGCACCTGTAACCTCTAATACCTAAAAATCTGATTGTATCTGGGGACACAGTCATTGAGGATGCAATCAAGTTAAAATGAGGCCTTAAGTTCTGGCCCTAATCCAACATAACTGATCTTAAAAATAGTGGAAATTTGGATAAAGAGATATTGGGAGTTTGTGCACACAGAAAAGACCACATGAGCACACAAAGTAAAGGCATCCAATCACCTGCAAGCCAAGGTGAGGGGACTCAGGAGGAACCAACCTTGCCAACAGTTTGGTCTTAGACTTGCAGCCTCCAGAGCTCTGAGAAAAGCAGTCTCCACTGTTCCTTTACCCAGTGCTTGGCTCTTGGTTATGGCAACTCCAACAAACTAGTACAGGACAAGATGAAAAGTTAGCTTCACAAAATGAAAAACGTTACTCAGTTTTTGCTTTCAGACATGTATAATTTTAATCTGTTAAATGGGATTTCTTTGTAAATTTTGGACATGTTCTCAGACCTTAAGTTACTGGTCATCATGACTATTTACATTCTTCTCATGAAACAAAACCTTATGACCAACAAATTAAGTCTGAAAGAACCCCGTGTGAGAAAGACATATGGGGCTGGCACTGTGATACAGCCGATTAAGTCACCAGTTGTGACGCATCTCCCACCAAAGACCAAATTCAAGTCCCAGCTGCTCTGCTTCCAAACCACCTCCCTGCTCACTCGTTACAGAATGCTGACAAAGATGATCCAAGTGCTTGGACCTCTGCCACTAACATGAAACCCCTGGGTGGTGTTCTGTGCTCCTGGATTGGGCCTGGAGCAAAATCAGCTGGCCAATGGCAGATCAATCAAGGTATCTGACTATTATACTTAAAAGGCAGAGAGAGATAAACTTTACAGTTCGAAAAGGAAAAAAATACTGTTGCAATGATTTATTTATGTCCCATCCAAAATTCATGTTGAAATTTAATGCCCACTATGGGGGTATTAGAAGTTGGGGGCTTCAGGAAGCAATTCAATGACCAAGAGGACTCTGCCCTCATGAATGGCTTAGTGCTGCAGAGAATTAGCCAGGCCCCTTTGCCCCTCCTGCCATGTCAAGATGCCATGAGAATGTGACAGCCCTCACCAAGCACCAAGCCTTCACCTTGGACCTCCCAGCCTCCCGATCTATGAGAAAGCCACCTGCATCCTTTATCAAGCACTTTGTCTCAGGCATTTTATTATAGGATCAACTCAGAACTCAGATAGTTGGTAGCTATGACTTTAAGAAGGAGTCCGATTGTAGATCTCCTTTCCAGTCTACCTTCTGCTTCACAATTGTTCCCCACTTCATTTGCACCCTAAGCTGCTGTTCTGAGGAAGCCTGGTGCTAAGAATCTGCCAGAAGAACCACAGTCCTCTGTGAAGTCCTGACTTCATCTATAATCATACAAAATACCCAAAACCAAGCATCATTTGCATTACAACTGGAGTTAGGTCAACCCCAGGCCAAGCACCAGGGCCATGTCACAGAACACGCCCACGCCACAGACTTTATCTAACACGCAGCACCTCATCTGAGGCTTTATCAATGATATATAGCAGCATCAGAGATCTAAGAAGGCCATTCACTGAGTTCTAGAGGGGAAGAATTAAATTATGTAATGTTTTTTCCGCACTCAAGTTTTACTGAAGTATTTGTAATGAATTCTGAAGTTCTGAGACTTCTTAAGCAAGACTATTTCTCTCTGGTGAATAAAACCAGCACTGTCACCAGACCATGTCTCCCTGCCACAGAACAGGGGTAGAATAAAACAGTGAAAGTCTCACTTGAATGTGTAGTTACTCACCTTTCCTAAGACTATGTTTATCAACTTCTATAGAACTCAATTAATAAGCAACTCCTTGGGGGAGGGAGGGATGCCACTATAACTGCACTAAATGAAATGCCCAGACAATAGACATAATCTAATTCAAAGTAGTGCAGCATAAATTGTACCTCTAGCTAAAGGAAGTTACTGTCAACTTTATGACATCTAAACTATGACTTAGTGATTTTTTAAAGATTTTATTTATTTGAAAGTCAGAGCTACATAGAGAGAAAAGCAGAGGCAGAGAGAGAATGGTCTTCCACCCAATGGTTGACTCCCCAGATGGCCACAATGGCTGGAGCTGCACCAATCCAAAGCCAGGAGCGTCTTCTGGGTCTCACACATGGGTGCAAGGGCCCAAGGACTTGGGCCATCCTCCACCGCTTTCCCAGGCCATAGCACAGAGCCAAATTGGAAAAGGAACAGCCGGAACTCAACCCAGAGCCCATATGGGAGGCCAGCACTGCAGGCGGCGGCTTTACCCACTATGCCACAGCTACTGGCCCCTGTAATTTAATATTTTAAAACCAGTCTCTGAAGATTAGTTCCATGGTAGCAAAAGACAGGAAATGCTGGCTATGTAGTAGGTAACAAGTACACTACCATATAATTTTCTACACTATCACTTTGTTATTTAATCAGTGAATACTTACTGAAGGCACACTCAATATATGAGCACCTTGCATTCAGTAGGAGTCCACATTTCCAGGGTTGTTAAGAATATAATGCATGGGGTCAGCACTGTGGCATAATGGGTCAAGCCACTGCCTGCAGTACCGGCACCCATATGGATGCCGGTTCAAGTCCTGGCTGCTCCATTTCCAATCCAGCTCTCTGCTACGGCCTGGGAAAGCTCTACAAGATGGCCCAAATCCTTGGGCCCTGGTACCCCCATGAGAACCTGGGAACAAACTTCAGGCCTAGCTCTGGCTGCTGTGGCCATTTGTTCAATCATCCAGTGGATGGAAGACCTCTCTCTCTTCCTCTAACTCTGCCTTTCAAATAAATAAATCTTAAAAAAAAAAAAAAAGGCAAAGTTCAATGCAATAAGAAAAAATAATTCCAACACAGTGTTATTAATGTTTACAATGCCTAAGAGTGAAAATCTCTACATTCCCAAGATTAATTCATGTGGGAAAAAAATTAACAATGTGTTACAGAAGCTAAAAAAGAGGTAAGGACGGGGCTTATTCCTAACCAATCTTGGTAGTAGAAGCCAGACCACAGAGGTTCTTCTAGATAGAGCAACTCCAAACAGGTACCAGAAAACAGCTTCAACACTCACTCATTAGTAAGTAAAAACCAATGACCTGTGACCTAAATAAAGGTATACCCAAGTCAAGTATCTCTTGTACCGAAAGTGCTGAGCTCACTTCAGCAAGAAAGGAAGACAAACACATTTCCAAATTTAGTCAACTAGGGACACTGAGTCAGGCCAATTTCTAACAGGCACAAAACTAAATCATTCCAAGGAGTTGAGTGTTGTCTGTTATCTACTAATCTAAAATTAAACTTCCCGTTTAGCTTTGACATAGAAACTATTTATAGACTTAGGAAAAGGCAAACCAAAAAGCTCAAACCCAGGTCATAGTTCCCAGAAGCAGTGAGAATAAAGCGACATCTAATGGTTGGTTTCTTTCAAAACACCCCTGGTTACCCCCAAAACTCAAGGCATTAAAAGATGTTTTAACTTGTTAACAATGGCCTCCAAAGTCATTGTTAATAGTTATGTCACCCAGCCCTTGGGAAGCTAGCTCACTGTGTTCAAGTTAATGTGATGTTTTGCAGAAAGCAGGACCATTAGGAACCACTACCAAGTGCATAAATGCTAACAGACTCAGGGTAAGGTTTTTCTGTACTTGGGGGGGAGGGGGGGGGTGAAGGAGGACACATTGACACATAGTGCAGATAAGCACCAGACCCTGCTAAACATCTTATATAGATTTCATTTCAAGATACATTCATCCCTATTAGAGCGCCTGGCTTTGATGCCCACCTCTGTTTGCAATCCACTTTCCTGCTAATGTGCACTTTGGGAGACACTTGGGTCCTTGTCACTCAAGCAAGAGTCCCAGATGGAGCTCCTAGCTCCGGCCTGATGCAGCACTACCTATTGCAGACAATTAGGGGGTGACCCAGCACGTCAAAGATCTTTCATCTCCTGCTGTCCTTCAAATGAATAGAATCATTTCAAAATCTATTTTTCCAGAATCCACACTTACGCAAATGAATTCTATTAAATTCCTTAAGGCGAAACAGTAATGGGTTAACATTCTGAACAGAACATTAGATTAGTTTCATTTCTCAGAACAAGACTGCATGTAGGAATTGAAGGTTGTAGTTTTTATCTTGTTCCTTTGCAGTTGAAAAATCTATCCCTTTAGAGAATATACAGCATTTTCATTTTATCTCCCTCATTCCTTAGATCATTCTATTTTTTCCAAAATATTTGTTTTATCACTGAATTTTGTTGCTAAGTTTTAGGTTTAAAATCTAGCTCAAGTTCTTCTAAAACATCATGCTTCCAATTATATAAACAGTTGCCTCGTGAACAGTGCTATCTATCATAAGCTTAGTAGATGAGCTGGGTTGACCAATACCAAGAATGGGGATATGAATCCCAATTTTTTTTTGTAAGATACATTTTTATTTGCAAGGCAGAAACAGAGTATCTTCCATTAGGTGATTCATTCCCCAAATGCCTTCAACATCAAAGGCGGAGCCAGGAGCCCAGAACTCCACCCACTTTTCCTACATGGATGGCAGGAACTCAAGAACCCAAGTACTTAAACCATCACCGGCTGCCTTCCGGGATGTAAATATGCAGGAAACTCCAATAGGAAGTTGAGTCAAAATTTGAATCCAGGCACTCCAATATGAGCATGTGAGTCTCAAGGAGTATCATAATTTGTGTGCCAAATACACACCCATGTATGTCCATTTTATAGTGATGTATCTTAAGATATTACAAACATGAATGCATGTTCCCTACTAAGGGAATTCTTTAATTGCCGTAACTACTTCAATATAAACTGCTATGAAATTTAAATGTTTCCTTTCTAATAGAAGTTATAGAAATTCATTCCATGTGGTCTCATCTATATTTAAATTCAGTCTGAGAGACAGCTTCAGTGACTTTTTGGTTATAAGCATTCATTTGTAGCTATTTTAACAGAAATCCATTTATTTTTCTAGATTCACTTTAAGATGTATTTGTTTGAAAGGCTGACCAACAATGAGGGATAGACAACGAGATAGAAGGCAGGGTAGATGGGGTGTTACAGAGATCTTTATCCACTCGTTTGTTCCCCATATGGCCACAATCACCAGGGCTGGGCCAGGGGCTCCATCCTGGTCTCCCACATGGGTGGCATGGGCCTAAGTAGTAGTGCCATCTTCCTCTACCTTCCCAGGCACATTAGCTGGGGTCTGGGATGGAACCGAACTCCAACATGGGATGCCAGTGTCTCAGCCACATACCAGCCCCTGATCAGTTAGATGTTCAGGATATATTTTGGCACCACACAGAACTTCTTCATATTCCTTGGAAGTGTGCAAGACTGGGGTCCACTGGGGTCCTGCTTTTGTGTTCTCTCCCCTCCACATGGAAACTTCTTCTCCCTTTCTTCAAACAGAAAACCTAAACTGCCTCATTTACCAGACCACACAAGACCCATGGCTTATGTTTCTCCCATCAAGATGCTCTGTTAGGAACAACATTTCTACATAGTCCATTCTTTCCTCAAGATCTATTTTGTATATAACCTATCTTACAGAGAGCACATTAGTATCACTGACCAGACCAAAGAACTACAGCTCCTTCTAAGTCCCTTAGAACAGAACAAGCACACACTCAGATGTAGAAACTGACCAAGTAGAGAGAACTCCACTGGCCCACTGCTGAATGTGCACTCCCCCAGCCATGTTATTTATTGGACTACATTGAGGTTCCTTATCATTTCTTTCAAGTAGAAATAATTGTCAAGTCAAAACAAAAAATCCAACCTTCTCATTTTATAGCTGCTAAGATTAAAAAAAAAAAGAAACAAACTGGACATTTGTTAAATATTTATTTATTTGAAAGTCAGAGTGACACAGAGAGAGGAGAGGCAGAGGCAGAGAGAGAGGTCTTCCATCCAAGAGTTCACTCCCCAGTTGGCTGCAACAGCCGGAGCTACACCAATCTAAAGCCAGGAGCCTCCTCTGGGTCTACAACACAGGTGCAGGGGCCCAAGGATGTGGGCCATCTTCTACTGCTTTCCCAGGCCACAGCAGAGAGCTCAATCAGAAGTGGAGCAGCGGGAGCCCGAACCAGCGCCTATATCCAGCACTTCAGGGCAGGGCGTTAACCCACTGTACCACAGTGCCAGCCCCAAAGTCCAGTTTCTGACTCAAGGGGAAAACAGCATGTTAGTGGTGAAACAAAGGAGAGGGGTAGACACTTAGCACAGACTCAGGGGGACACTTAAGATGGCTGCATCGGGGATCCCAATACAATCCCATCAAGGTGGCGTGTACCAATGCCATCTCACTAGTCCAAGTGATCAATTTCAGTTCACAATTGATCACACTGATGGGTCTAAGAGTCAAAGGGATCACGCAAACAAGACTAGTGTCTGCTAATAGTAGCTGATAGAATCAAAAAGGGAGAGAACGATCCATCATGGGAAGTGGGATACACAGCAGACTCATGGAATGGCAGATGTCCTAAATAGCACTCTGGCCTCAGAATCAGCCCTTAAGGCATTCGGATGTGGCTGAAGAGCCCATGGGAGTATTTTAGGCATGGAAAGCCAAGACACTCTGGCAAAAAAAAAAAAAAAAAACCTAAATGGAAGATCTCTGTGAATGAGATCCCAGTGGAAAGAACGGGGCCATCAAAGAAGGAGGTACCTTTCTCTGAAGGGAGGAGAGAACTTCCACTTTGACTATGGCCCTGTTGGAATAAGATTGAAGTCAGCGAACTCAGGGGGCTTCCATAGCCTTGGCAACTCATGACTAGAGCCTAGAAGGATTGCTGATGCCATAAACAAGAGTGTCAAATTGTTGGGTTAACAACAGGAGTCACTGTATACTTGCTTCTCATGTGGGATCTGTCCTTAGTGTGTTGTCCAATGTGAAGTAATGCTGTAACTAGTACTGAAACAGTATTTTACACTTTGTGTTTCTGTGTGGGTGCAAACTGTTGAAATCTTTACTTAATATATACTGAATTGATCTTCTGTATATAAAGATAATTGAAAATGAATCTTGATGTGAATGGAATGGGAGAGGGAGTGGGAGATGGGAGGGGTGTGAGTGGGAGGGAAATTGGGGGGGGGGAGCCATTGTAATCCATTAACTGTACTTTGGAAATCTATATTTACTAAATAAAAAATTTTAAAAAAGATGGCTGCATCTTAGTATCTGGTTTGAGTCCTGGCTCTTCCAATCCAGCTTCCTGATAACGTGTCCCCTTGGGGGAGCAGTATGTGATGGCTTAGCTACTTGAATTCCTGCCACCCCTATAAGAGACCCAGATGGAATTCTATGCTCTTGACTTCAACTTGTCCCAAACTAGCTGTTTCAGGCATTTGGACAGGAAACTAGCATATTGAAAATCTCACTCTGGTTGTCTCTCAAAAACAAAATATTTAAAAGAAACACATAAACCACCCAAAGTTCACCTGCCCTAAGATTCTACAGTCTCCCTCCCTATTCAGGCCCGGAATCCCCTCTTAGTTTCTCAAATAAAGACCATCTTAAGCTTTCTCAGCCAGCATGGTCTCCCAGCCTCACCCCAGGCATCCTGGCAGTACCTTGAGGGGCTGGCACATCCAGGCTCTCAACACATGTTTCTTACTAACTGATGAAATCAGAGGCGAACATAGTTGCAGGCTTATTTCCAAGTTGTTCACAGGTCAGTTTCTGTGGCCACAATCAGCCTATCAAGGCAGTCATTTTCATTCTGTGGCTGTGTTTCTCATGATGTGCAGTGGACAGAATATTATTAAGTCAACTAAAAACTGAGCCAAGGGTTGCGTCAAGGACATGAGGTACGGCAACAGCCAAGATATTTCTCCCCAGACACCAGGTGGTTAAGTCTCATCTGACAGCAACAAGTCTTCACTCTCCAGGTCACTACAGGCCTTAGTTTTCACATCTGTGCAACTAAATCCTCTCTCTAGATGGCTTCTGAAATGCTGACATGACTTTAAGAACAGTTTATGCTGAAAATACAGTGATTGTAGAAGTCAGGGAGTTTCATTGTATAGTCAAGAGGACAATCTAATTCGCCAAAAATTCAGAGGGTGAAAATATTTCTCACGAGAAAAGATTGAGAGACTAATTCCCAAGGATTTTCTCTTCACATAGCCCGTCATGGAGAAACTAAGATAAATGGAGAAATGTGCAGGAAGGAAACTCTGTCGATGAGACACAAAGATAAGCAACTTTCGGGTAGCTGCCATAGTGGTAAATTTTGAGAGTTTTTTTCAAATGATTCTAGTAAACTAGTTTTTTTTTTAATTTATCTTATTCCTGTATTGTTACAAACCGCTCCCAGGATTTCATAAAAGGTACCAAGAAACACTCTGATACTTCATTACTAAAGGAACAGAATAAACAGTATCTTGAATGCAATAGTTACATTGTTGCTCCACTCTAATCTAGCAGATTGTTAGAAGAAATTTTCCAGAAGTGTATCAACAATGAACACAGTGCAAAGGACCTAGTTCCAAATGAACAGGCTCACCTGCTGCAGCTTTACAGGCGCTGAATGAAGACATGAAATTCAGACACAGGACAGGCCACTACCACCACAGCAGCATCCAGCATTTGAGCCAAACCAACAAAACAAAGAGGACTGCATGAGACCAGCATTCACATCAGCTAAAGTCCAAACAAGCAAAAACCTGAATTTATAGAACCTATTTTATCAATGGAATACGCGGACCTGACTTTTGCCCTGGAAGCAAACATCTTCATCATGTCAAGTACACTAACTTTACATCACACAGGGGGACAATGTCTCTACCTGCCTACATGTCTTTCCTACTGCAGTAGTTTCAAGTTACACAAAATAGAGTGGCCATTTGGTCTATCAATTAAGGTGCCAGTAAGCATGCTGATTCTCAGTCCCAGATGCTTCCTGCTAATCCACACCATGGAAGGCAGCCCCGATAGCTCAGTTTTTTATGTGTCTGCCACTCACACGGGAGACCTGGATTGAGTTCCCGGCTTAGCCTGTGCCTGCCTCCGCCGTCACAGGCATTTGGAGGAGTCAATCAGCAGATTGAAAACTTCCAAATTTATTTGTCGGAGATCCATCCACCAAACTACCATAAAGTTACTATCTAAGCAACACAAGTTTATTACTGTATCCTCCTGGAGGTCAAGTCCAAATTAAGACTTTCTAGAGTAAAACCAAGATGCGGGCAGGGCTGCATTCCTTCCAGATGTTGGAGGACAATTTGTTACCTTGACTTTACCTGTTTCTAAAGGCAACTGGCAACGCTTGACCCCTTCCATCTCTAGTATCAGCAAAGGCAAACAGAGCCCTTTAACTTCACATTACACTGACCTTCTCTGCCATCACTGTCTTCCATTTTAAAGGATCCTTTCAACTACAATGGACCCACCAGGAAAATTCCAGGGACCTCCATTTATTTCCAGGTCCCTCAGCTGATTTGCTTTCTACATTTCATCTGTAATGATACTTTCCATTTGCTATGTAAGGTAACAATGTATTCACAGTTTACAGGGACTACACTGACTAGCACACTGACTACCACAGAAGACTTTAACCAAACTTTTACGCTTGCTCCATCTTCCAAGGCTGTCAACTACACCAGCGTCCTTGAAAAGGCTTATCCAACAACACTTGAAGAAACAAAGTTCACAGAAGTTCATGGATTGCTTCATAACACGTGTAAACAGAAGCCAGTGTTATGGCATAGCAGATAAAGGCATAGCCTGGGCCGCTGGCAACCCATGTGAGCTCCAGTTCATTTCCAGGCTGTTTCAATTCTGATCCAGCTCCCTGCTAATGGCCTGGAAAAACAGCTGAAGATAACCCAAGAGTCTGGGCTCCTGCCACCCACCTGGGAGATCCAGATTAAACTCCTGGCTCTGGCCTGGCACAGCCCTGGCTATAGCAGTCATCTGGGGAGCAAACCATAGCATGGGAGATCTGTCTCTCCCACTATGATCACCTTTCAAGTACATAAATCTTGAGTCAAGGGGAAGATAGTAAGAATTAAAAAAAAAAAAAAAAAGTGGATACAGTCCCATCCCAGGCAAGAGTGAGAAAATGGTAGAAGAAACACCCTGCAAATTAGAGGGACACTGGATCTAGGTGGAGGGTGTGGACATACACAACTCAAGACCCCAGCATCCCAGAGCCTCAGCACCAGCTTTCAAGTGAGGAGAGACCAGACCGCAGCAGCCCAAACCACTGGTGATAAAGCTGCAGGAAAAGACTGGCATGATTCTGGTGTGGAGCCCCCTGGGGGACAGTGTACCTGCCAGCCCAGCAGAGTAAAAGCGGGCATGTTTCTCTCTCCCCAACCACCCAGTACAGGTGTCCTGTAACAGAGAGGACAGGCACCATCTTGGACATACATAACAGCTGCGCCATTTCATATTCACATGTGCAGCAACCAACTGAGCCAAGAACCTGAGTCTGGCCGGGAGAACTGACCAGGGGCTGGGTGCTCGTGACTGAGTGAGCCCTGTGTGCTAGGATGGTGAAGGCATTGTGGCTATGTGGGAGGGTGCAGGGTGTGACTAGGTCTTTGCGTAGTCACTGTGGACAGCTCCACATGCTTGGAGCTCCCCAAGACCCTGGTGAGGGTCATTGCTGCAGGATCTGTGATCACACCGAGGATCACACAGATCATCTGATTCTTGTGGCAATGCAAACTAATATTATACCCACTGGGGCTCACAACTAGGCATCGGTCTCCTTGGAGGTTAGCATTAGACTATGCCAACAAAGCAGATTGATCCTCCCCTGATTAAAAAAAAAAAAAAAGATTTACCACACCCAGCTTGGGTGCCACCTTGGACACTCCCTTTGCCCTGGAACACTGAACAGAGCTCCTGACCACACCCAGCACACACCTCAGGGTATTCACGCAAAGAACAGACACTCCACTAATCCACAGAGGCAATAGTCCAAAGATAAAACCCATCATGGAGGGGGGACCCCAACAAGTATCTCCACGAATGCCCTAAAATAAACACAGCAACTGAAGCAACAAGAATAAGGAACACAACATGATGCCTCCAAAGGAACACAACGTTTCTATATGACAATGTGAAGATGAAGACATTGAAGAAATGCCGAAACAGAATTCAGTAAACTGACCATAGGACTACTTGGAAGTAATTAGAAGAATACCCATGAATTAAAGAAATCCATAAGTTATATGAATGCAAATTTTCCCCATGAAATTGAGATTTTAAAAATAAATCAAAATAAAATACTGCAAATGAAGAATTCAATAGATCAATATAAAAATATGGTGGAAAGCCTTAACAGAATTAGTCAAGCAGAACAAAGAGTATCTGACCTCAAAGACAAATCTCAGGAAATTATACAATCAGACAAAAAAGAAGAAATTAGAAGACTAAAAACACTGTTGGTAATCTACAGGGTACCATCAAATGACCCAATGTACAGCTTCTAGGAGTTCCTCAAGGCGAGGAAAAGAGAAAGGATTTGAAGGATTTCTTGCTGAAATAATAACAGCAAACTTCCCTAATTTGGAGAAAGTAAGGGACATCCCAGTACACAAAGCACATAGAACTCCTAACAGATATGACCAAGAGAGATCCTCACAACACATTGTAGTCAAACTTTCCACAGTAAAGCTTAACAAAGATTCTAAAATGCACCCAAGAGAAATGCCAGATTACTTTCAGAGCATCTCCAATTAGACTCACAGAGGACTTATCAGAAGCCCTACAGTCTAGGAAAGAATGGCAAGATCTATTCCAAGCTTTAAGAGAAAAAAATCTGTAAACCCAGCATACTGTACCCTGCAAAGTTCTCATTTATGAATGAAGGTGAAATAAAGACCTTCCATTGCAAGCAGAAACTCAAAGAATTTGTCACCACCCGTCCAGCCATATAAAAGATGTTTAAGGATATGTTACACACAGAAACATGGTCATCAGAAGGTAAAGGAAGGAAATATCCCCAGTAAAAGTACAAAGGAAATCCAAAGTAAACAATAGGAACATCTAGAGGAAAACAGCAGGGAAATTGAGCCTATTCTGGTTTTTCTTCCATAGCTCTTTAGATTTCAGAATAGCCTATTACTGGCAATCTAGCCACATATTAAGGCAATCTGATTTCGAATCTTTTTAAAAAGACATTGATTATATTGGACCATCTTTTTTTTTTTTTTTTTTTGCCTTATTACATACCATTTGTGTGATTACAATGTTAAGTCTTAGTTCTTATGTCTTTGGGCAAAAGAGTGTATCACAGTTATTTTAAATTAATTTTTCCCTGTCTTTGAAGCTCAGTCCACAAGCATGTTGTTGCCATGGGTTTACCTGGGTTTTCATACTTGAAAACTGAAATTGGTAAGATACATTATGTAATGAATTAAGTTTTATTTCTAGATAAAATTAGAAGTGAAATAAAGATTTGAACTACTTCAAAGGTGAAAATGATAGTGCTTATAAGCATGGGGAACCTTTTTGTGTTTGAAGCACCCAAAATTCAAGTGTTCACTGGGTTTTCTCCTGAAGTCCTGCTCTTTTCTGTGCTTCATGCACTTACTTTTTTTTTATTTGACAGAGTTAGTGAGAGAGAGAGAAAGAGAGAAAGGTCTTCCTTCCATTGGTTCACCCCCTAAATGCCCGCCACGGCCGGCACACTATGCCAATCTGAAGCCAGGAGCCAGGTGCTTTCTCCTGGACTCCCATGCGGGTGTAGGGGCCCAAGCACCTGGGTCATCTTCCACTGCCTTCCTGGGCCACAGCACAGAGCTGGACTGGAAGAGGAGCAACTGGGACCAGAACCCAGCGCCCATATGGGATGCTGGCGCCACAGGCGGAGGATTAACCAAGTGAGCCACAGTGCCGGCCCCCCATGCATTTACTCTTAACATTGATGTTGTATAATAGCAGGGTTAAAATGTCATTATATCTGTTCAATATGAATCCCATAGCTTTTCTAGTTAGGAAAAAAATAGTCTCAAAAATACTCGTGTCCTTTTTGGTTAATATTTTATCCACTAATGGTATTTTAGATATATTTAATCATTTTAATTGGGTGTGTATAAAAATTTAAAACATATATTTGAACTAGTAAAGAAAAACTAGCTTTTTCAGACTGTAGATGTTCCATTAGTTAAGTTTTAAAATTTTTATTAAAAGAACTTTCAGAGATAAATTGAGACCTGATGGTATCCATTAAACTAGCTCCTGTGATGTGGAAAGGAACACCAGAAGCCATGGAGGACACGTGAGGGCATTTACTGGCCATGGTTGCGGCTGTGGTGTGCTCCTGCTTAAATATAGGTAGTGACACACTGACAGCTTTGTTGCCCAATCATCTGGAGTAGTACTCAAGTAACTATGTGTTAGTGGAATCTACAAAGAAGAAACTATGACTTTACAGTATTTGGGAGCCTTTGAACAGCTAGGAAAAGTTTCCATGATGCCGGCGCCGTGGCTCACTAGGCTAATCCTCCACCTTGTGGCGCCGGCACACCGGGTTCTAGTCCCGGTCAGGGCACCGGATTCTGTCCCGGTTGCCCCTCTTCCAGGCCAGCTCTCTGCTGTGGCCAGGGAGTGCAGTGGAGGATGGCCCAAGTGCTTGGGCCCTGCACCCACATGGGAGACCAGGAGAAGCACCTGGCTCCCAGCTTCGGATCAGCACAGTGTGCCGGCCACAGTGGCCATTGGAGGGTGAACCAACGGTAAAGGAAGACCTTTCTCTCTGTCTCTCTCTCTCACTATCCACTCTGCCTGTCAAAAAAAAGAGAAAATAAAGATTTAAAAAAAAAAAAGGAAGAAGACACAGCGTTATTCCATGAGCTTAAATGATAACTTCCTTACTGAATTTCAGGAAAAAAAAAAGAAAAACATGAAATGACTGATTTGTCACAGCGTTAGCTGTAATATTAAACTGGCAAGTTGTAGCATAAAGCTTAATTCTGTTTCTCAAATGTGAGCCATTGTAGTCTAATGCCTTGTATTTCTTCTGAGATCCACTGTAGTCTTTTGTCCACTTCTCAACTGGATTGGTAGCAGCAACATTGATAGCCAAAATTCGGAACAAACCAAGGTGTCTATCAGATGAGTAAAGGTGGTGTGGTGTATATATACCATGGAATATTTTTCAGCTAAAAAAGGAATGAAATTCTACCATTTGCAGCAAAATGGATGCAACTGGGGGACATAATGTTGAGTAAAATGAGCTGGACCCAGAAAGACAAGTACCTAATGTTCTCCCTTATATGTGGGAGCTATATATGTGTGTGTGTGTGTGTGTGTGTGTGTGTGTGTATATATATATACATATATATATATGTAATGTCTCTATCAGTATTGCTGCAAATATAGTCTTGTAAAACTGTTAGACCTTCGTCAAACCAGAGGTTGAGAATATTATACTACTATAGCTTTAATCATCTGTTATTACTTTAAATCTTATTGTAGCTGGCGCCGTGGCTCATGAGGCTAATCCTCTGCCTGCAGCGCCGGCACCCAGGTTCTAGTCCCAGTTGGGGCGCCAGATTCTGTCCCGGTTGCTCCTCTTCCAGTCCAGCTCTCTGCTGTGACCCGGGAGGGCAGTGAAGGATGCAGGAGTTGGGCGCCTGCACCCACATGAGAGACCAGGAGGAAGCACCTGGCTCCTGGCTTCGGATCAGCGCAGCACACTGGCCGTAGTGGCCATTTGGGGGTGAACCAATGGAAAAGGAGGACCTTTCTCTCTGACTCTGCCTGTCAAAAAATTAAAAATAAAAAAATAAAAATCTTATTGTATATGGGTGAAATGGTCATTTTTCTATTCAATTACTTATAGCCATTGTCTATATTCCCACTAAACCACAACCTTTTTACTTATTATAACTTCTTATTCAGTGAATATAGTCTTTTTCCTGTAACTTAAATTTAAAATGTTATCTCAACAAAATACAAGAGAAGGAGGGTGGGAGAAGGGAAGAACAGAGTATCAAGTTCTTAGAATTCTATCTACAAACCACTGTGAATCTGTTAGAAGCTAATCAGAATTTTCTTTAAAAAAAAAAAAGAAAGAAAAGCATACCAGGTAAAAAAGTTCAATTTACGTATTGTCAATTCCCCTCCCATGAGATGTTCAATAAGACCCTTCCTACCCCTTTACCCATCTCTCTTCTCACCACCCAGTACTGGCTGTCAAAGCCAGCAACACTGAGATTTTAGAACAGGTTCAAGGCTGTGGGCAATTTTCAAGAAATCAGTTTACAAATCCTCTATTTTCACAGGGACTCTTCCTGTAACTGGTAACCCACTTGCTTCTTTCCAAATTACTTTTTCTAGTTTAGAAGCTTAGGTATACACCTCAGCTCAAACCCTAAGATCACTCCAGAACCCCAGAGATGATTCAGTAACCCCTTTTGTCAAGTCCCCTTAAAAAGATTCACATATATACTCTATGAATCAGATTTACTGTATTTTTATCAAGTGTTTTTACAGATGGTTTTCAGCTGTTCAATAGAACTATCAATATAATTGTAATTCAAGGCCACATTTTATACCCAAATCTTTTTTGTTATGATTTATTTATTTGAGAGTCAGAGTTAGAGAGGAGAGGCAGAGAGAGGCAGGCAGGCAGAGAGCGAGCGAGCGAGCGAGAATTGGTCTTCCATTCACTTGTTCACTCTATTGGCCACCACGGCTGCAGCTGTGCCAATACAGGAGCTAGGAGCTTGTTCCTGGTCTCCCACACGGGTGCAGGGGCCCAAGGACTTGGGCCATCCTCTACTGCCTTCCCAGGCCACAACAGAGAGCTGGATCAGAAGTGGAGCAGCCAGGACTAGAACCAGCATCCACATGGGATGTGGGCAGTGCAGGCAGCGGCTTTACCCGCTATGCCACAGCGCCAGCCCCACCCCAATCTTATTTAAAAAAAAAAAAGTGATTTTTTTTTTTTTTACCTTCAACTTTACATTTTGCTGTTGCTACATTTAAGTTTTCTAGGGTTGATATATCTGTCAGGGTTCTCAGGTTAAACAGGACCATTCTGGGCTGGGGGAAACAGAAAGCAAAGAGGAAAAAAAGGGGAACAGACAGCAGTGAGACAAATTTTCAACAAACTGGCTTGTGATAGTGGGCCTGACAAGTCTAATATCTGTTTAGACAATTTGGAGGCTGTCAGACCGAGGCAGCTCCAGTAACCTGGGTCCTTATTAAAGAAAATCAAACCCAAGTCCACTTAGGCGATCACGTTCCAGGCTCATCAGAAACCACAAAGTAACAGGCACCCTTCCACTGGAATGGCGTCCCCCACTGCATCCACTCTTAAGTTTCCTCCTCCTGCCCCTTCTAGGGAGTCCCAAACCTCCTGCGGTGTGCAGCTGCCTGACCCACAAATTGTGGTGTGCTCAAGTCAGTGAATAAACTTTAATATGCCTGCATTTGTCTTTCAACCAATCCATAGGGCGGATTTGCTGCCCGGGATCTCTGGCAGAGACAATGCTGCTGTGTACAGACCCAATCCCTACTTCTGGGATGTTCTTAGGGTCCTCCCCCGATTGGATGAATTGCTACCTGTGGCACCAAAGGTCCTCTCTTAAGATCAGCTGATAGGAGGTGTTTACCACACATAAATACCTTTAGAGTAACACTTGCATTGGTACTGAATGGCTAGCTACTGTAACCTGGCCAAGTTGACACAAAAATCCATCACAGCATCCAACAAAGTATATCAATGTGTTACATTAATACCCTAGGGATTGGCATTGTGGCACAGGTAGTTGGGCCACCACTTACAATACCTGAATCTCATGGGTGCTGGTTCAAATCCCAGCTGCTCTACTTCCAATCCAGCTTCCTGCTCATGTGCTTGGGAAGGCAACTGAAGACGGCTCAAGTACTTGGGCCCCTGCAACCCACATGGGAGACCAGGAAGGAATTTCTAGCTCCTGGCTTTGTCCTAGACCAGACCTGAATGTATATTTTATATTTTAAAATAGTAAAAGAATGATTAAGTAAAATGCATTATTTTATTAATATAAACCTGTAGGAGTTTTTTAACAGTGTATCTTCCATAAACATTTTATCTTCTGATAGAAAATTCAGGTATTGGAGTCGGTGCTGTGGCACAGCAGGTTAACTGGCCTGAAGTGCCGGCATTCCATGTCGGCGCTGCTTCTAGTCCCAGCTGCTCCTCTTCTGATCCAGCTCTCTGTTATGGCTTGGGAAAGTAGTAAAGATGGCCCATGTCCTTGGGTCCCTGTACCCACGTGGGAGACCCAGAAGAAGCTCCTGGCTCCTGGCTTCAGATTGGCGCAGCTCCAGCCATTGCAGCCATCTGGGGAGTGAACCAGCAGATGGAAGACCACTCTGTCTCTACCTCTGTAACTGTCTTTCAAATAAATAATCTTTTTTAAAAAATCATGTATCAACATAGAAGCATGCCAAAGCATACAAAAAAAATTTTTTTTTAAATTGGAGGGAGGACAGAGTGAGCGCTAGAGAGGAGTCCCATCTGCTGGTTCACTATACCCAGATCCACAATGGCCCTTAGCAAGGCACAAATCTGGGAGCCTTGAAATAAACTCCAGTCTCTCATCTGGGTGGCAGGGTTCCAATTACTTGAGCCATCACTACAGTTTTTAGACTCTGCATTACCCTGGAATTGTGGACTTCAGTGTGAGTAAGGCATCAAACTTGGGTATTCTGATGTGGGACCCAGGCATCTTCATCAGCATCTTAACCTCTAGGCTACAAACCCACTCCACAAGTATACCCATGTACATTATCCAAATTCCTTCAGGGGTTATACATGCAAAAATGTTTGAAGACAAGTTCCAATATGGGATAATGAAGTCCAGTTGCTAGACTTACGGATATAAACTGTATTGTACAAACTTACTAGCTCAATGGATTTAGAAAAATTCAACATGGTTTCTTGCATTGCAAGTTACTGTTGTTTCAATATGTAGTATTGATAATACTCACTTGATCAGATTTGGGGCAAGACAGGCTGACACTTGAAACCACACAGTTTGGTAGCTGACACTGTAGTTCCTCTATAAATGCTGTTTCTACTCCTCAGCAGGTATCATTTGCAGAACAGGATTCAGCAGGACCTTAATACAGGAACTCGCAACAGCAGGCTCACCTTTCTCTGGTCTTCCCCCAGGCAATGTCTACAGTTGTATGACAGATTCCAGAAGACTGGTCCTTAATCCCTGCCTCAGCTTAGAATGTACATGGGGAATTCAGAAAGTTCACGAACATGGAGTTAAGTCAGAAGCTTACGTTGATGGAAAATGCTAAGATCCATGCAGTTTTTTCCTAATATCTGTTTTTCATGAACCTTTTGAGTACCCTCATACATCACCTCTGCTTTCCCTCCAGGAAGTGCTATTTAGCATATACCGGCCAGGACTTCTCTCCCTTGTATAGGGAGCATATCCCAGCAGCCCTCTCCCTCCTGGTGGCTTTTGCTCACTACAAAACTTGATTAGGAGATGGCTTCCACAGTTAAAACACAATTTTCCCAACTCCCATGATTTTGTCTGGTTAATGCCTTAGGTAGTTAACAGATCCTCTTCTCTCTTGCAGCCTAGGCATAGCTAATATCTTTCGAGGATTTTCCTTTTACCTTCATCATTTGTCACTCTTCCCCAGACTCCCCTGTTTATGTGCAGCTCTGTAAACCTGTGGCTGATTTTCCCTAATGGGCAAGCCACCCCTCTACAGGCTTTACCTATGGAAATTTAAGTTATTAAGCCATCCAACTCTTTTTTTTTTCCTTTGGACAGGGAGAGTGGATAGTGAGAGAGAGAGACAGAGAGAAAGGTCTTCCTTTTGCTGGTGGTTCACCCTCCAATGGCCGCCACGGCTGGCGCGCTGCAGCCGGCACACCGCGCTGATCCGATGGCAGGAGCCAGGTACTTCTCCTGGTCTCCATGGGGTACAGGGCCCAAGCACTTGGGCCATCCTCCACTGCACTCCCTGGCCACAGCAGAGAGCTGGCCTGGAAGAGGGGCAACCAGGACAGAATCCGGCGCCCCGATCGGGACTAGAACCCGGTGTGCTGGTGTCACAAGGTGGAGGATTAGCCTAGTGAGCCGTGGCGCCGGCCTCAACTGTTTTCTAGGATGTTATCTATTCATCCTAATAGACAGCTTCAATCATAATTATTTCTAACTTAATTCTTTGCATTCTTAACTTCATCAAACAGTTTTCTTTAAAGAGAATACAATACACACAATATGTGACCCCTTTAACAAAATCCATTTTAATTTTTTTTTTTTTTTTTTTTTTTTGGTGCCGAAACCCGGGAACGATCCATTTTAAATTTGTGCAAATTTCATTTAATTTCAACTTCACAAAACTTTTTCTGGAACTTGCTCCTTCCCCCATTTAAATTAAAAAATTAAATTTTTTTCTTAAACATCACTAACGTTATAATGCACTCGGAAAACCTTTCAGAGAAATTCAACAGATTTTTTTTTAATTCCATCTCTATCACCTAAAGATAACCATTGTTCCTTTTTTTTTTTTTTAATTTGGATTTTTCCACACCAAAGAAGTCCAGGTCATTTCATACACACACACTAAAAATAGAGGGGAGAAAAAGCAGATCCAAATGGGATTTCCTGCCTCTAAATCTTCTGCAGACATTTGTGCTAATTACCCACCAACCTTCATTTCCGAAGGTCACCACAGAGAACAGCTTTTCCAGAGCAGGCTGCCTAGTCTCTCCTCACCTCTGCTAATGAAATTTTCCATTTGCTTCCAGCTTTTGCTTACAAGGCAAGCTTCCTACCATCTCTGTCCTTTAGGTGGCAGCATGATCTCTAACACTTTACTGCCTTTCCCCAACCATCTAAAACAAAAGCAAAAATAAAGTGGAGTGCTGAGGAGTTGGGGAAGTTGCGAAGGGGACAGAGTCATTGAGGTGAGGATGGAAGGGGTGAAAGATGACGCAGCCCCAGTAGTCTGAAGAATTTAAAGTGTTCTTAGCTACCACTCCTATGCCATGTACGGTCCACTGTGGCTTATCATTGTTCTGTCCCTTCACTATTACATGAAAGATTCGGGAGGAAGGGGAGGGGGGGTAGTTACTCCTTCATTTAATATAAGCAGGAGGCCGGTGCTGTGGCTCACTAGGCTAATCCTCCGACTGTGGTGCCAGCACCCCGGGGTTCTAGTCTCGGTTGCTCCTCTTCCAGTCCAGCTCTCTACTGTGGCCTGGGAAGGCAGTGGAGGATGGCCCAAGTGCTTGGGCCCTGCACCCGCATGGAAGACCAGGAGGAAGCACCTGGCTCCTGGCTTCAGATCGGTGCAGCGCACCGGCCGTAGCTGCCATTTGGGGGGTGAACCAACGGAAGGAAGACCTTTCTCTCTGTCTCTCTCTCACTGACTCTGCCTGTAAAAAAAAAAAAAAAAAAAAAAAGGCAGGAATACTCCAAAAATCTCACACAAGATGAGATTAAGTATAGTGTGGTGCAATAAGTTTGAAATCCATGGTGTTTTTCTAATACTCATTCTCCATGAAATGTCTTAAGACCCCTGGTATCTATAAACACTTGTGCCAGACACAGAGAGGGGCAGTAGACAGGTCTACCTGGCTGTACTGCTCAGCAGCAGGTACAGGGGGGTAGGCACAAAGTATAATGGCAAGAAAACTATTCCCCCTTCACTCTTCCTGTGTTCTCATGAATCATGTAATATAGAAGGCAAGACATACCCATTATATGAATTCAGATAGCAGTAAGGATTGTGAAGAAACCTAACAGAGTCAACTGGCTAGGACTGGTGTCCAGAGTGGCCATTGACGGCTTCTCTCAGCAGGTGACACTGGAGCAAGGACCAGAGGAGGCAAAGTGAGCCACTCACACCTGGGACAAAGGTAGGCAAAGCGC
The DNA here is from genome assembly GCF_964237555.1 of Oryctolagus cuniculus. Taxonomy (NCBI): domain Eukaryota; kingdom Metazoa; phylum Chordata; class Mammalia; order Lagomorpha; family Leporidae; genus Oryctolagus; species Oryctolagus cuniculus. The sequence continues at coordinate 117,273,352 of NC_091440.1, read as the reverse complement.
AAACAGCTCAAAGGCTGTCATGCCCAGGGATCCACGGCTGGTTCTTGGACCAGAAGGAAGTCTGTTCTGGAAGAGAGCATGCAAAGTGGGGAGCAGTCAGAGAGAGAAGGTCAGAGTGAGGTCACATCAAGACTTGCAGGAGGGCCGGCGCTGTGGCATAGCAGGGTAAAGGTCTGGCCTGAAGCATCGGCATTCCATATGGGCGCTGGTTCTAGTCCTGGCTGCTCCTCTTTCAATCAGGCTCTCTGCTGTGGCCTGGGAAGGCAGCAGAGGATGGCCCAGGTCCTTGGGGTCCTGCATGTGAGGGACCCAGAAGAAGCTCCTGGCTTCGGATCAGTGCAGTTCCAGCCATTGCAGCCATCTGGGGAGTAAACCAGCAGATGGAAGACCTCTCTCTCTGTAACTCTTACAAATAAATAAAATAAAAATCTTTTTAAAAAAAGATTTGCAGGAGAAGGTGCCAGGTTTTATCACATTTATGGTAGGCCTGCTGCAGGGTTTAGAGTAACACACTCAAAATCCAGTGTTTTACTATCAAGATGCCACTTGCAATGCTGGCATCCCATGGCAAAGTGCCTGAGTCCTACCTGTGCTCCTGGTCCCAAATTTGTTAATGCCCAACCTAGAAGGCAGCCGGTGGTGGCTCTAGTAGTTGGGTCCCTGCTACATAAGTGAAGACCTAGATTGAGTTCTTGGCTCCTGGCTTCAGCCTTGCCCAGCCTTAGCTGTTCTGGGCATTTGGAAAATGAAGCAGCAGAGGGGATCTGGATCTATTCTCCATTTCTTTCTACTCCCCCTCTCCAAATTAAGTAAAAAACTTGAAGATCACACTGGCTTCTGTGTGAACTACATCCTGGCTTTGGGGTCCAGGGAGGCAAGAGCAGTAGAAGCCCCAGTCAGGAGGCTGTTGCCAAAGCCAGGCGAGGGATGGTGGCAGCCACTGTGCTGGAGGAGACACAAGCACAGACAGAAGACAGGGAGGCTGTGCTTTGCTGACAGGGCTGAGAAGCCATGTGCCAGGCAGAACCCACAAGTTCCGTCTTGGGCAGCTGGTCTTAAGCTTCTGCTGGTCATTCTCTCACAGATGTCAAGAAGACAATGGACACAAAGCTGACTATCAATGCAAAGGTCAGTACTCGGAGCTGTGTGCATGTAGACAGTGTTTGTAAACAAGCATTTCAATTAGATTACCCAGGCAAACAATGATAGACAAAGATCCAGGACTGAGCTCTGGTGCCCACCTATATTTAGAGGAATGGACCAGGATCCCAGAAGGCAGGGCCAGCAGAACAAGGAAGAAAACCATGTATGGAAATAGTCTACATTTGCTGTTTCGGTAAGGGAGAAGCGAGTGACTTTGCCAAAAGCTTCCAAGAGTTCAAATACATGAGCAACAAGCAACCTCTGGGGCCAGCACTGTGGATACTAGGTTACGCCTTCACTATGGTGCCAACAACCCATGTGGGCACCAGTTTGAGTCCCAGCTGCTCTACTTCCCATCCAGCTCCCTGTTAATATGCCTGGGAAAGCAGCAGAAGGCAGCCCAAATGCTTGGGCCCCTGAACCCTTTTGGGAGACCCAGAAAAAGCTCCTGGCTTCAGATCAGCTCAGCTCTGGCCACTGCAGCCATTTAGGGAGCAACCAGTATTACAGACCTTTCTGTCTCTCTGTCTCTGTAACTCTACCCCTCAAATGAAATCTTAAAGAAAATGCCCATGTATCCCTAGCAGAGTTTAAGCTCCTTAGCCCAGAATTCACATTCTTTCTGAAATAATTATGTTTTTCCCTCCTCCCAGCTTCTTACTCTCCTTCTTCTTTTCCACAGTTGTATATATGGATACTTCAAGAAGTTTGTGCCAAATGGAATTAAATTTACTTTGGTGCAAAATATCTGCAATCCATGCATATAAGGGGGCTTCAAAAATTCATGGAAATGCACATTTTGAAAAAACTATGTGGATTTTTTTTTTGCAAAATAAGTTGTTAATTCCATTTCCCATCAACTTTAAGATACACTCCTAAAACCCCAAACTGAGCAGTTTCCTCCTGTTTCCCCACCCACCGTCCATGGGAGGATCTACATTTCCCACCCCCCGGCCTTGGCAGTAAGAAAAGGGCTATGTGGCTGGTCCTGCTTATCATACCCTCACTTTTAGACGGATGCAGGTGAAAATCTAGCTACTCCTTCCCTTTTTGCCTCCCCTGCCAGGCACTTGATGGACACATACTCCAAATGGCATGGCTTTATCATCAAGGATGGTTGCCTGACCCCATCAGAGAACCTTTTTTCTGCCAAGGGCCATTTGGGTATTTATAATATCACTTGCAGGCCATGCAAAATTATCACCCTCGATTCAGCCTGTTACAGATTTAGTGAATTTCCAGTCCCACCTGCAGTTGGCTTGGCAGGGCCTGACCAACAATTTCATGGGCCTCTCAGTGCACAGGCCAGAAATTCCCCACCTGGTAAGTGGGAAACAAACATGTGTGTAATGTCAATGGGATCTGGGATCTGCTGAATGGAACAGCTATCATTTATTATCCTGATGCTCTACCCCACTGCCTTTTATACTCATGCTTTGCTAAAATGCTTTTTCCTCTTCTCTTCATAGTCTCTGGCTATTACAGTCTTCTCATCCTTAAAGGTAGTGGAGGTCCCAAACACTGATATGTAGGAAAGTCCATGTTGAAATCACACCAAAGACAAGGGTTAAACAAAATATAATGGGGCTGGTGCTGTGGTATAACAGGTAAAGCCACCGCCTGCAGAGCTGGCATCCCTTATGGGCACCAGTTTGAGTTCCAGCTGCTCCACTTCTGATGCAGCTCTCTGCTATAGCCTGGGAGGACAGTGGAAGATGGCCCAAGTCCTTGGGCCCCTGTACCCATGTGAGAGACCTGAAAGAGGCTCCTGGCTTCTGATCGGCACAGCTCTGGCTGTTGCGGCCAATTGAGGAGTGAACCAGCAGATGGGAGACTTTTCTCCCTCCTTCCTTTCCTCTCCCTCTCTCCCTCCCTCCCTCCCTCCCTCTCTCCCTCCCTCTCTCCCTCCCTCTCTCTCTCTCTCTCTGCCTCTCCTTCTAACTCTTTCAAGTAAATAAATCATTAAATTAAAAAAATTAAAGCCCATCATTATTTTTTTAAAAATGTAACATAGCAAATGTGCTGGATTTAGAGCACCAGCCTTGGGATCAAAGAACTCCTCCAATATTTAAGAGTTCGCATAAAATGGAGATTTTGGATAGCATGCAGGTACAACCCCCCCACCCCCATTATTGGGCAAAATAAAGTTTGGCATCTGTTGTAGTTTCCCAAGTCGGTTTCTGAACTTCACTGTTTTAGATTGCTTTATCAGCAAGAGCTTGAAAAAACCCTCTTGCGTCTTAGGAGTTGTCCATTGCCCTGCTGTATCCACAGTGACTGCTCAATTCTCCCGTTTTGCTTTGAACCCTTGGCCTCTGTGCATCATCTCTCTTTAGGGTCAAAAAAATCCCTCCAGGCAATTACTCCTGCAAGAAGCTCAGGAATCTAAAACAAGTTCAAGAACTCAGCTCTGGGGGCTGGCGCTGTGGCATAGCAGATAAAGCTGCTGCCTCCAATGCTGCCATCTCATATGGGTGCCAGTTCAAGTCCCAGCTGCTCCACTTCTGATCCAGCTCTCTGCTATGTTCTGGGAAAGCAGTATCAGATGGCCCAAGTCCTTGGGCCCCTGCACTCACATGGGAGACCCGGAAGAAGTTCCTGGCTCCTGGCTTCAGATCGGCACAGTTCCAGCCGTTGCAGCCAATTGGGGAGTGAACCAGCAGATGGAAGACCTCTCTCTGCCTCTCCTCTCTCTGTTTAACTATGACTTTCAAATAAGACTTTAAAAAAAAAAACTGAGCTATGGAAAAATAGTTACTTGGAAATTTATTTCCAGCATTTCCTAAGCACTTAATATGCATTAGACACTGCTTTGTGCAGCTCACATGCACATCCTCATACCAATTATCAGGTAGGTTATCAGCCCTGTGCCATGTTGTACAAAGATTACACAGCCTGCCTAAGGTCACACAGCCCCAAATCGTCCCTTTATAGCTGGAATCCTAGTAACCTGGCTCCAGAGCCCTTGGATTGCTGCCTAACACAGCAGAGTAAATGAGTGACTTGATTTTTTAAAATACAAGCCAGGGGCAGACATTTAGCCTAGTGGTTAAGACGTCCACATTCCACATTGGAGGACATGGGTTCAATACTCTGGTTCCCCATGGCTGCTTCTTGTTAACAGAGACCCTGGGAGGGTCCCTGCCTTGCACACAGGAGACCTGGATTGAGTTCCCAATTCCTAGGTCTGGCTTGATCAAAGTCCTGGGCATTGCAGGCATTTGGGGAGTGAACCACAAGACATGAACTCTATCTCTCCCCACAAATTAATTAAAAAGAAAAATCAGAACCCACATGTTCAGTTCCTTGCTAGTACTCTTTCCTAGAGAGCACACTCTTTTCCAGCATGCCTTTTCAATTAACTATAATTTAATCAAGTTTACAGGAAATCCACTCCCTTTTATCATGTCCAATCAGTGTTCCAGCAGAATTCCAGCTTCCATCACACATTCTAGTCTGCTGCATCTTGTTTCACCTTTAGGTCTTCCTATTTCTATGGGAATTTCTCTCCCACCTGACTCTCAGAAAGTCAATTAAGTCATGGACCATTGTCCAGGCAACTGTGACAGAAACTCAATAAGGTGGGAAATAAGCCAATAGCATCAAGCCTTCTTTCATTAAGATTTTCAATATCTATTTGGTCAAGCTTAAATACAGCTGGATTCGTTGCAGAGGCCCCATTTTAAAAGCTGTGAGTGCTAACAGATTGACCCAGTTGGATGTAGGTGTACCCCTCACAGTTCAAGAGTGCAAAGAGAAATTTGGACTTCCAACAGCACAGAAACATCAAGTGGTTTTATTTTAAGGTGGTTTCATTTCTCTTTGCCTGAGCAACCTCTCCTAGAACAAGATGATTTTCCTCTCAGCATTCAATGACATCATTTCCCTTAGATTTTTATCACTGGTCAATATGTAAGAAAATTAATATTTAACTAAAAATATCAATTGCTTATAGCAGACCAACCATCATCTCTTTTTAGCATTTATTTATTTATTTTAAAGAGTTACACAGATAGACAAAGAGGGAGAGAGGGAGAGAGAGAGGGAGAGAGAGAGAAAGGTCTTCCATCTGCTGGTTCACTCCCCAATTGGCCACAATGGCTGGAGCTGTGCTGATCCGAAGCCAGGAGCCAGGAGCTTCTTCTGAGTCTCCCACACGGGTTAGGAGTTCAAGCACTTGGGTCATCTGATACTGCTTCCCCAGAACATAGCAGAGAGCTGGTTCAGAAGTGGAGCAGCCGGGACTCGAATCGGTGCCCATATGGGATGCGAGCACTGCAGGCAGTGGCTTTACCCACTACGCCACAACGCTGGCCCCCAGCCATTATCTTAATTTCAGGGCAGGTATCTGGCCTGTCAGAACAGCTGCATGCCTTACTGCAGTGTCTAGCCAAGATACCCAGCTCCATTCTCGACTGCAGCTTCCTGCTGAGACAGACCCTAGGAGGCAGCAGTGATGGCCCCAGTGATGGGGTTCCTGCCACCCACACAGGAGCCCCGATTCAGGGCCCAGTTCCTGACTTCCACCCTAGCCAGGCCCCAGTGTAGGCACGTGGGACATGAACCAGCAGATGGGAGTTCCCTTAATATAGTTTTTTAATGTAAAAACATCACCTAGATTTGCAAGCTTTCTCAGTTTCCAAGTGGTAAATATTCCTGTTCTTCCATGTGCTATGGTTCCAAGATGTAGATTCAGCGCAAACTCCTCTACTCTCACCAGTGGACTCCTGCCCAGCAGCCTACTGACCTCTCCAAGTTCTTCCAAGGCCCCATTTCCAGCACCAAGGACTCACCTTGGGGGAGCAGGGATGCATAACAATTGTCCCCTTTCTCTGCCCAGAGCTCAAAACCCTGACAGCTTAGCACCTAACTTTAACCATGAAGAACACCTTTCATTTCCTGAACAATGTTCACCTGTCAGCAGCTCCTGAATGCCACAGACTCCCATGGAATTTGAAAAATGGCATTACCTCACATTAGCACACATCACCTCCCCTGTAAGGAACTCACTTGGCCTTTGGCTGAATAAGATCCCAAAGTATTCACAGTTTACCAAGGAGGTAACAGACCTCACCGTAATCCGAGTAGCCTTCCCGCCTCTCAATGACATAGCTCAATATCCTTCCTCAGGGAACACTCAAACTGATCAAGGATTGGAGCAGAGCATCACGGTTTTTAAATAGAACATCGTGGTGGTAGAAGCTGTTATTCTACCAACACACGTTCTTGTTGCCTAGAAATACACACATACAGTATTCCAGAGTCACATTTACTAAAAACAGATACTATGCCATTTGTCAAGTAGCACTTACAAAATTTAACTATATAGTAAGTGCAAAAGAAAACCATCATTTGCAAAATAAAAAAGTCTAGGTCACATTTGTAGACCACAATGCAATAGAAGTTGAAATTGTAATTAAATTTTAAACAAGACAAACTTAACTATAATTGTCAAGTTGGCAAGTTTAGAAAAGGTGTTTTGAATATGTTTGGGGGGTTAAGACAATGTTAACAATGTCAAGTTTAACATAACATCAATATTATGTACTACTCACAAAGAAATGTCACTATGAGAGAAGAAAAGTATCTTTCCCTTCTATCTGATGCAATACACGAGACACTATCCCCAATACACAGCACCTTGGAACAGCAAGTATTTTAGGTTGAATGAAATTAAGAAAACTTCAGAAATAGAAAGGCCTCTTGCATCTTCTCTCAGCCTCCACTCGCAAACAAGTGTCCTGTCCAGTTCATGGGGAAGCATGGTACAGGAGACCATGTACCTTTGGAACAGGCGTCACTCAGTTCCTCCCAGCTTACTACCACGTAATCATTGCCCCTTTTTGTGCAATTGTACTTCTGCCTGACCATTTTTCTTTCCACACAAACTTGGAAATGTAGTTCTCTGCAGGTCTTTGGGTCTTTATTTCTGAGGGCTCTCACGTCACGCACAGCTGTTACATAAATCTGTTATCCTTTCCCGTTAGTACTCTTTTGTTAGAGGAACATCAGCCATGAACCTTGTGATGGGGGAGGAAAGTGTTTTTCCCCACAAGCCCTTCATTTGACCATACCTAGGACCTCTAACTAAAGAAACCCAAACTTAAGTTGTACAATCTCACCTTAAGGAAAGACACAAAGAAACAGTTAAACTTAAATCTCTGTATACATTTTTCAAGTATTTTTTTTAAGAGACAGCAAGACAGAGTTCCCAACTTCTGTTCTGCTCCCAACTGCCCACAGTCACCAGAAACCAAAAAAGCCAAAGCTAGAGATGGTAACTCAATGCAGATCTTCCATGTGGGCAGCAGGAACCCAATTACTTGAGCCACCACCTGCTACCCCCTAGGATCTTCATCAACAAAACACCGGAGACAGGAACTAGAGCCAGGTATGGAAGCCAGGCACTCCAACCAGGGACACAGTCATCCTAGCTTGCACCATAACCACTAGGCTACATGGCCACCCCTTTATAGAAGGCTCAGTGAAGAAGACGACAGTCTTGGAAGAATACGACAGGATAAAGGGCTTAATGAGCTGGGGGAAACTTAGCAAAGCCTGCTCACATTCACTCCAAATTTCCCTGTGCCTTCAGGGGTAAGGCTGCTGCTCTCTGCCAGGGAAGAGGCACCTCTCTCATGAGGGTCTGATGAATCGCTCCAGAACAGGGTCAGAAAATCCTAAGTTTTACCATCCACTTTGATTGAGAACAGCAGGACCAAGGTATTATTTTCTTGGGGTTTTTGTTTTTTTTGGTGTGTGTGTGGAGGGGGGGTGTTAGGGACAAGAAATCAAAGTGAACTTCCTAATCTTATTTTTCCAGTTCCTTCAACAAAAAATAATCAGTATATTAAAGTGCCTTCCATGCAATTTCAAGTTTTTTTTTTCCACCAAGAAAAGTTTAAAAATCAATTTTTAATTCCATTTTCCTTGAACTTTCTCAAGCACCTTGTTATAAGCTGCCCTGAAGTTCGTTATCACCATGGCTAGTCACAGACCATCCCACGGATTAATTTTTTCTGCTGCAATTAGTTTGGTTTCCATAGAAATCTCAAATTGCTGATCCTTCAGAAAAGTCTGCAGGAGCCATTACAGCAGAGTTTAGGGTACATCCAAGATGAGACTGAAACATAAAAATCAGACTCTCTGGTAAGCTCCATTACAAATTTATGGCCTCTTTAAAGCATGTGTTTAAAAGAGGATGAATCCCTGAGTAACATTATACTAACTCAAACCATTTCTCCCAATGGCCTCCAAGATCAAGAAAATTGCAGACTTGTCTCTCACTTATTCTAAGATAATTTCCCTAAAGCATGCTCTTCTAACAGCAAAGAAACTCATTTAGGCTGTTAATTAAATCTTTCCCCCAAAGCAACAGCAAAGCACATGAAGAATAACTCTAAATATATCCATCATATCACTACCAACACCTATAATTTCAACATTTTGCGTAACACCTATCTATACAGAATCAACTAAAAATAGTATTCTTTTCTTATTCCCAACAGGCCTCCAGAATTAAAAGACAGACCTCCATTGGGAAGAATACTGTATGATTTAAGGGTCAAATGCAATCATTCCACAGTCACTTGAAAACTCTGGCATTCAACAGGCTGACAAATTACTTTCTAGAAAGACAAACATATGTTATCCATACAAACCCTTTCATTAAGCCCCAAAGTCCCATCTATTTGCTGGTTATAAAAATTCAACATATGGCAAGAAGGTTTAAAGGCACTGAACCTGAAATTCAATGTGTGCGCACATAGACATGTGCACATGGTTTCCGGGGTGCATGACTACCTAGTGTATAAAATGTCTTTGTGGCTCGTTTTACTTTTTAAATATTAAATTATACTGACTGTGAGAGCAACAGTTTCATGTGTGGATTAATACTCTAACAGGATTTCTTATTTTCTCTGGCTACACACAGTAAGAAGAAATTTAATTTGACCCTAACAGTCAAAGCATGTGGTATTCGTGGTTTTATTTACCTCTCCAATAAACTTCACCACCAAAAATTTAATCATCTGCCAATCACTCTATATGAAAGGTTTGGGCCTCTTCACGGATTACATGGTAGAAGGAAAAGAGCCCCAGGATCTGAAATCAAGCAGCTTCACCACTGAGCTGGGCCTCTGCACGGTGACTCCCTACAGTGATCCCAGTTGTACTGAATGGGAATCAAGATTCCTTCCTGTATATCTGTGGTGGGAGGCGAAAGAAGGCGGCGAAACATTCCACACTCCAGAATCGGAGGCGCTGGGGACGCACCGATGAGCAGGACTGCGCCCTGCCTTGTGGACCGCACAGCCTGAGACAGCAGAGTGTGACATCAACAGGGAGGAGGTCATCAAACCATTGGCCCACACACAGAGGTCACGCGCCCCCTCTGGCCTCAGCGTGTGATTCAGTTTGGAGCCCTCACCATCCCCTTCTGGAGAGACACCCCCCCACACACACAGGGGTCAGTGTCCCAACCCCGGGCGATCTTCTGCTAGGGCATTCTCAGTGAAGCTCTTACTGACCCTGAGATGACTCTGTTAATTCAAACTGTACAGTGTTTAAGAGTTTTGTCTGTCAGCTTTCAAGGAAATCCTGTTGTCCATTTAAATATGTGGCTACAAAATATAAAAAATTTTTTTAAATGTGTCTGCAGTATTATTCTTGCTCTTTTTAACCTTTTTATTGTGGAGGTCTCAAAATACAAAAAAACAGAATACAGTCATGACCCCCACACACCTGTGACTACTTCACCACACCCCAAAACCCCTGTTCCAGCCATGCCCTTCCTCCTCCTCATGTCCTTCTGCCCATTCTGGATTATTTTCAAGCTCATCTCAGACATCTTTTTAATCAAAATAACCCAGGATACTTTATTCTAATGCATCTGTACCTCCAAGCAGCCAGAGCTGGTGTTAAAATCCTAATTACATCACTGTTCCTAAATCTGACCCCTCTATTCAAAACTAGAGAACCCCAATTCCAGCACTTCCTCTCTTTCCATGGATTTTTGATTGACTTATGTCCTGACTTGCTACGGATTTCACTCATCTTCCTCTCTTCCCCACTAGAAGGTAAACCCCGTGAAAACAGTTTTTCTCTACAGTGTCCCAGTCTCTCTAAGCATGTGAAGCACTTTGAAGGCACTCAGTCTCTTTCTGAATAAATGAATGCATAGATTTCATCAGGTATGTTAGGGCAAGGGGTCTGGCACTGTGGCATAGAAGCCTAAGCCTCCACTTGCTGTGCCAGCATTCCATATCAAGTTGTGGCTGCTCCTCCTCCAATCCAGCTCTCTGCTTGTGGCCCAAGTGCTTGGGCTCCTGCTCCCTCATAGGATACGCGGAGGAAGTTTTAGATCAACTCAGCTCCGGCCGTTGCGGCCATCTGGGAGTGAACCAGTGGATAGAAGACCTTTCTCTCTGTCTCTCCCCCTCTCAGTCTAACTCTACCTCTCAAACAAATGAGATGTCTAAAAAAAAAAGAAAGAGTTAAGGCAAGACTACCATGCCCATCAGCTCCTCCCCCAGCTGATTTTGGTTAGGGAAAGATTACAGACTGTCTAAATTTGCCCTCTCCAAGAACACCTGAAGTGCAGGTACCTATGTAATTGCTTAAAGATAGACTCAAGGAATAGGATTGGAATTTTAAAGTGAATAAATGTGTCTAATCATTATTACCACCTTGTTGGAAAGCCACCTGACTCCCAAACACAAATTCTGAGTCCCTGGGAACACAGAAGACCTAAGCATTATGCCTACAACCTGAACTTACCCTTCCCGGTTATAAAAACGCTAGGAAGAAACACACACTTCAAGTTTTCTGAAGGTTCAATCTTGAATTAATCTAGCAATAACAGTTTTTAGTAAAGCAATGCAATGCACTAGGCACATTCCTGAGTATTTTGCCCAAAAAGACTCATTTTACCTCCGTAATGACCTATGATGTAGGTGCAATCGTTACCCCAAGTTACAAATAAGGTTCAATGACCAAGAGTTCTCCATAGCAGAGCATTTTACAGAGTATTCCCAATTACATACTTACCAGGTGGGAAGGCAAGGAGGGTCATCTTGACTCGGACCCAGGTGGGCTGACTAAGGAACCTGCAACTCTGCACCAAAACAGGAGCCATTACATACCTGCATCCTATGATGCAACCAGAAGTGAGCAGCCAAGAGCAAATCCGGGCAATCAGTCCCAACCGGATCAGTGTCCCAGCATTGCCTCTCACTGGTCATGGGACTTTCAGCAAGTTTAATACTGTTCCAAATCTTCGCAAATTTACAGATTATAATAACATATACCTGGTGGAGTTATGAGAAGGACTGAGCAAGAGGAACTAAGTAAAACACTTAGCACAATTAGCAGCAGTCAAGGCAGGCTACAATGCAGTCTATGAAGCTGAAGTCCCAGCCACAACTTACGACCCTGAGATTTTGGGCAAGCTATTTAACTACTCTATCTATATATACACACACATATATATATAAATATATATATTTGACAGGCAGAGTGGATAGTGAGAGAGAGAGAGAGAGAGAGAGAGAGAGAGAAAGGTCTTCCTTTTGCCGTTGGTTCACCCTCCAATGGCCGTCGCGGCTGGCGCGCTGCGGCCGGCGCACAACGCTGATCCAAAGGCAGGAGCCAGGTGCTTCTCCTGGTCTCCCATGGGGTGCAGGGCCCAAGCACTTGGGCCATCCTCCACTGCACTCCTGGGCCACAGCAGAGAGCTGGCCTGGAAGAGGGGCAACCAGGACAGAATCCGGTGCCCCAACTGGGACTAGAACCCAGTGTGCCGGCGCCGCTAGGTGGAGGATTAGCCTAGTGAGCCGCGGCACTGGCCCCCAAAATAACTTTTTTTAAAATTTTAAAGAAAAATTTAAAGAAGCCAAGTACCCATATCCAAACCTCACAAGTAAGTCCCAGAACTGGTTTCCACAAGGTTGGCTGCTCTGCCTCTCCCCACCACCATTTACAAGCCCTTATATCGAGAACTAAAAAGGTTTGTGAAAGGAGACGGAAAGTCTGGGATGAGACTCAGCAGCCTGTTCATCCTAGGAGGTACTTACCCTTCTGTCGGAAGCCCCAAGGGGTCTCCCAAGGGACTGTCGAGACTGAGAAAATGGCCTGCGAGCCACTGGGGCTCAGGCCAGACTCGTGTCACCGGCCACACAAAAGAGCCTGAGGCATCAGAGGTGGCCGGCTCAGCCTGGCAGGGTCAACATGGACACAGCTCTCCCGGCAACCCCAGCACCCAAGGCCAGAAACAGGAACACCTGGGGCCCTTTTAATACCCAACCAACGGGCCCACCTGGGAGGGCACCAACAAGAAAGTCTGTGAGGCGTGGAGGCCGTGGGGACCCGCAGCTGAGGACCATCAGCAGACCAGAGGTGGGACACCCTTCCCGGGCCAGTACCTGACCCAGGCAATGTGGGGAAACACGGCTCTCAAAAGTGCCACAGGTGTCAGGCCTGGAGCGAAACCATCCAGTCACGGAAAACCCTCACCCTCGAATAGGGCCAGACGGAACCTGGAAGGAGAGGCAGGTGGAGAGCAACAGAAGGACCTGGCCGGGTGCCCCCGCATGTGCAGACAGGAGCTCAGAGAGGCTGTGGCTTCGGGTAGGAGAGGCGGAGGCTCCACTTAGGATGAAGATGGAAGTGCTGGGTGATACGCTGAGTGGGAGATTTTAATGCCGCATTGGAACAGTGTGTATGCAACCTCAAGCCGGACAGTCACGGGGCTGTGGGAGTTTTTACCCCAAGGCAAAGGGATTTTACACCACAGAGTAAGTGAGACAGCATCAGCAGGAGACGAGAATAAATGTGTGTGCCCATCTTCTCGTCAGTGTACAAGCTGTCACTGGGTGGGTTTGCCTCCTGTACCCCAGCTCCAGCCTCTCCAGGTGTAGGCCTGCCTCCAGGCCCTCCGCTTCCTCGCCACCGCTTCCAAACCCCAACACCTCCCCACTCACCGAGGCCACTTCCACCGTCAACTTCCAGCCTCCCAAACTCACCACTGTGCCCAGCACAGATCATACACACACACCTGGTCCTCTTCCCACTCGGCCAGCCCTCTGCTTGCAAGTCTTTTCCCCTCTTCACCGGGGCAGGAACGGCATCCCGGCAAGCCACACGCTTCCAAACCTCAGCCCCTGCCTAACCTGCCGCCAGTGGCACGCTGTACAGCCTTTGTCCTGCCCTGGGCAGTGTTAACGTGGCACAAGCAGGCAGGAAGCTAGCCTAGGCCCCTGCAGTATCTCTTCAACTATCGATTGGACACGCCCACCATCCCAGGATGCACCTGCTGCTTCTGCTTCGGGACAGAGGCGCATGCTAAGACCCCATTCTGCATATGCAATTGAGGTACCACCTTCCTTATAAAAAGAGGGGAAAGGCAGACGAGAGCTGTCTTTCTGCCGTGGGCCTTGCTTACACGTACCCTTGTCTTCCAAGAGGCGCTGCTCGGGTTTTCGCTCTCCGCCGGAGAGCTCGCGGACATACCGCTCTGGTGTGCTCTCTTCCACCGCAGACAGAATGGACCTTTCCCACTCTCCCACAGTTACAGGAACCATTTGCAGTTTTTTCTTTTTTTCCTCTGGGTTATGGGCCATTCTTTGGCCCAGTCACTGGATATTTCTCTGTGTGGAGCACCTCACACTCGCAGGTGATTGTACGTTTATTCCCTCACTGCCAATTAAACGCTGTTGCTGTTTGCACACCATACCAATCTTCCCTTAGTGTATTTGCATCTGTGGGAGAGAAGAACCTGGATCAGAAATTAATATGTTCACTGCCCACCTCAACGTGACTGACAGGGATAGTTTTAGTCCCCGGGGTAGACTCATGAGCTAACACTGAAAAGATTCGATTTGGGTCAACTGAATTAAACTCAGGAAAGTGGTTTTTTTTTCTCCTTCATAATGTTTAAGTCAATCTTTTCATTATCTTTCTAGCCTATTTTCCATATTTAAAATTTCATATTTAAGGGGTAGATATTCAGTCGAGCAGTTAAGATGCTGGTTAATATGCCCATGTCCCATATCACACTACCTGGGTTGGATTCCTGGCCCCAGCTTCCAATTTCTTGCTAATGCAGACCCTAGGAGGCTATGGTGGTGTCTCAAGTAACTGAGTTCCTACTACCCACATGGGAGACTTGGATCGACTTCCTGGCCCTCAGCTTTGTGGTCACGTACAGAATGAACCAGTGGATGCAAGTTCTTTTTTTTTTTAACTTTTATTTAATGAATATAAATTTCCAAAGTACAACTTTTGGATTACAATGGCTCCCCCCCCATAACTTCCTTCCCACCCGCAACCCTCCCCTTTCCGGCTCTCTCTCCCCTGGATGCAAGTTCTATCTCCATCTCTCTCTCTCTCTGCCTCTCAAATGAAAAATAAATTAATGTTTCATATTTGATATAAATCTAGTGCCAAGTGCAGTTCATAATAGTTGAGTTTCTTGTGATGGAAAACAAAATCTCCCCAAAATGAAGATCTTATGGAAGAGAAAGGTAACAGCAAAGAACCCTAGTTCAGAAGACTATGTCGGCCGGCGCCGCGGCTCACTAGGCTAATCCTCCGCCTTGCAGTGCTGGCACACCGGGTTCTAGTCCTGGTCGGGGTGCCGGATTCTGTCCCGGTTGCTCCTCTTCCAGGCCAGCTCTCTGCTGTGGCCCGGGAAGGCAGTGGAGGATGGCCCAAGTGCTTGGGCCCTGCACCCCATGGGAGACCAGGAGAAGCACCTGGCTCCTGCCATCGGATCAGCACGGTGCGCTGGCCACGGCGGCCATTGGAGGGTGAACCACCGGCAAAAGGAAGACCTTTCTCTCTGTCTCTCTCTCACTGTCCACTCTGCCTGTCAAAAAAAAAAAAAAAAAAAAAAAAAGACTCTGTCTTCTGCTTCTTTACTCCTGGCTGGGAGGAACAGAGGTGGCCTCCAAGACGAGTGGTTGACACAATGGCTCGTCCTGTCTGGAAGGCGGCATGTGCTTCCCCTCCCACTCACAGCCTAGTCCAGAAGCAACGGAGCAGATTGCCTTTAGATACAGAAAATTTTTTCTGGCTTGTGCTGGGGCTCCCTGCACAGCCTTCCCTTTCATCTGCCTTCAGAGCATTTTCTTGTCTGCCCTTAGAAACCCCTGGAGATACTTCATAAGACTCCACAGACGGAGGCCAGGTCGGCACATTCCAGTCTGATTGAAGGGAGAGAACATATGATGTGCACATTTTTTTCAGGAACACATGTACCTTTTCTCTGTGTAAGGGGTGACTGACTAGGGGAAGCGGGCCCTTCCTAACAGCAGAGGGTTTCCATGAAGCCTGCTCGTAGTCAACTAATTAACTCCTACTTGGACGAGAACTCAAGACACTGCTCCCCACATGATACTGACACTCATTTCGTCATTGTGGGCAAAAATAATAGCCACTGAAGACAGTTGTCTTGCAGAAACAAGTATCATTTCAAAAGGATATTCGATACAACTCAGCAATTTCCATACTCTGAGCATGACTTACAACAGCTTATGTTTTCAATCTGGTTCTATCAATTCCATATGAGGCAAATTCTCTCTGCTACTCACAGTTCAGTAACTAGGTTCACCCCTTTCCCATCTCTGGCATCTCATCATGTTCACTCCTTCTCTATCTTGCCCTAGAGGCAGAGATGTGGGGATGAGGAGGGGACGCAGGTCACAAGTTGAAGAAAGGGGTTGACAGCGGCAGTTATCATTGGTTCTTTGCTGCATAATAAGCTTTGTGTTTTCTGAATCTGTTTTGCCTACAGATTCAAGGATATAGTAGAGGGATCTTAATCATTACAAAACACCAAAGTCCAGAAGTTTTATTACTGTCAAATGTATCCAAATATTGCGTAAATGTTTATAGACATAAGATGGTAGTTACTGGGGCTGGAGTTGTGGCATAGTGGATTAAGCTGCTGCCTGCAGTACTGACATCCCATATGGGGGCCCATTTTCAGGTACTGGCTGCTCCACTTTCAATCTAGCTCCCTGCTAATGTGCCTGGGAAAGCAGCAAAAGATGGCATAAGTGCCTGGGCCCCTGCACCCACGTGGTTGGCTTTAGACCAGACCAACTCCGGCTATTGCAGCCATTTGAAGAGTGAACCAGTGGATGAAAGACCTCTCTCTCTGTCTCTCCCTCTCTCTATATAACTCTGCCTTTAAAATAAAAACAAATAAATAAATCAAAGATGGTAGATACTTAGTTGCCAGGACATTATTTATTGGCCCACATATCACCCTCAAGGCCAAGTGCCAAGAGTTTGGACACTGAGGGTCATTTATGAGCCTCTCGGGTAGGCATTGAGCACAGCAGTTAAGACCCCACTTCGATGCCCACATCCTACATTAGAGTGCCTGGCTCAAGGCCCAGTTCTGGCTCCTGATTCCAACTTCCTGCTAATGCACATGCCGGGAGACAGCAGTCAAGTCCCACGTACTTGGGTTCCTACCACTCTTGCAGGAGACCCAGGTTGCACTCTAGGCTCCTGATTTTGGCCTGGCCAACCCCAGCTGTTACAGCCATTTGGGGAATGAACCAGCACATAGAAAGTCTCTCCCCCACAACTTTGGTCTTTCAAATAAGTAAAAGTAAACAAATAAAAGTTCTTTTTTGAAATAGCATTTATGAGTCCCTGATTACATAGTCAAAATTAGTGCAAGGTGCAGGATCACCCACCTCAGGACTCCACATCCCACTCACCTACAGGCCTCTCACATTCAAGGGCAGAGTCTCTCTCCCTTCACTTAGGGAACCCTCTCCAGAGCAGATGCCCAGCACTGTAGCTGACACAGTCAGTACAAACCATGTATTAAAAGACCGTTGGGATGCTCCATCCATATGATGTCACTGATCCATATTACAAGATCATATAGAAATCCCTCTTCGGCCAGCGCCGCGGCTCACTAGGCTAATCCTCCACCTTGCAGCGCCAGCACACCGGATTCTAGTCCCTGTTGGGGCGCCAGATTCTGTCCCGGTTGCCCCTCTTCCAGGCCAGCTCTCTGCTGTGGCCCAGGAGTGCAGTGGAGGATGGCCCAAGTGCTTGGGCCCTGCACCCCATGGGAGACCAGGAGAAGCACCTGGCTCCTGGCTTCAGATCAGCACGATGTGCCGGCCGCAGCGCGCCAGCCATGGCGGCCATTGGAGGGTGAACCAACGGCAAAAGGAAGCCCTCTGTCTCTCTCTCACTGTCCACTCTGCCTGTCAAAAAAAAAAAAAAAAATCCCTCTTCAAAACTGGGATTCTGTTTTCTGCAGAAAAGGAAAAAGGAAAGAAAGGCTAGAGGTGTGGAGAGAAAGCAAGAGGAGGCGTGGTGAGAATAAAGAAGGAGGTAGGAGGGGTTAAAACAAAGTTCAGAGCGGTAGAGAGCAGGTAGAGAATCTCCGCAGTGGAAGGGGAGGGGAGGATTCCATGGCTATAGAACACCTCTTGGGTGCTGAAGCCTTGCTTAGCAGATGAGTAGGTAGTTAGAAGACTCTCTCTGGAACTTGGCAGTGGCGATTGTCTCTGGAGCTCTCCCACCTTGGCTCATTTGTGTGAATCTGTTATCTGGATATTGCTGGTGAAATTCTTTGACTTTCTGAACCAGCTGCCAATGCCTCTACTCAAAGTGGGTTAAGGACACCTACTTGTCATAGTTGTATTGTGGGCAAAGTCCCTTTATTTTAAAGATTTGTTTATTTATTTGAAAGTCAGAGTTACTCGGCGGGGGGGGGGGGGGGGGGTCTTCCATCCGCTGGCTCACTCCCCAGTTGGTGCAACAGCCAGAGCTGTGCCAATCCAAAGCCAGGAGCCAGGAGCCTCCTCCAGGTCTCCCACATGGGTGCAGGGGCCCAAGGACCCAGGCCATCTTCCACTGCTTTCCCAGGCCATAGCTGAGAGCCAGATCAGAAGTGGAGCAGCGGGGTCTCAAACCGGTGCCCATATGGGATGCTGGCGCTTCAGGCCAGGGCGTTAACCTGCTACACCACAGCGCTGGCCCCAGTCCTCTTTTGACAGGAGCATATTACTTACTGTCGCAGTTACTGGTCCTCTAGGTTCTGTCTCAGTACCATAATTATTCTTCCACCTGTGGACATTTCTAGCTAAAGCCTTTTCCTTGTCCATCTTACAGGTTCACAAGGATCAACTTATATTTTTTAATATCTATTCTATTTCTAGGAATTGTTACTTGCTTTATAATCTCAATACACAGTGGCCAATGCCCTGAGGTTTCTGCAAAACAAAGATGGGGCCATTATGTGTTTTGGTGGAAAGGAGAGGGAAGTCTGTGGCAAGAAACCTTCCTCATATATACATTATATAAAAATCCCCTTTACTGAGGACCTTCAGACAACTTCCTTAATGTTACTAAATTCAGGGACTGTGGGAGTGGGCATTTGGTCTAGCAGTTAAGACTCCTGCATCCCACACTGGAAAGCCTGAGTTCAGTTCCTGGCTCTGCTCCTGATTCCAGGTTCCTGATAACACAACGGGAGATAACAGATTATGTTCAAGTGGTTTAGTCCCTGCCAACTAATTATTTGGGAAAACTAGATTGAGTTCTGGGCTCCTGGCTTTAGCCTCTGTGTGTGTGTGTGTGTGTGTGTATGTGTGTATGTGTGTATGTGTGTGTGTTTGTGAGAGAGAACGAGAGCGAGAGAGAGAGAGAGAGAGGGTCTTTCTCCATCTATATCATGAATACAAAAATTAGGGGCTAGCACTGTGGTGTAGCAGTGAAGCCACCGCCTGCAGTGGCAGCAGTGGTTGCCCACTTCCGATCCAGCTCCCTGCCAGTGCACCTGGGAAGACAGCAGAGGATGGCCCAAGTGCTTGGGTCCCTGAAAGAAGCTTCTGGCTCCTGACTTCAGACCACCCCAGCTCCAGGTTTTGTGGCCATTTGGGAAGTAAACCCAGACAGATGGACCATCTCTCTCTGTCTCTTCCTCTTGCTCTCTGTAACTTTGCATTTCAAATAAACAAATAAATCTTTAACATAAAAAGAATATTAAATTTTAAAATGTAGATTTTATAATGAAATCATTTAGTCTAGCACATCCTTTTGTAAGTTTCTACAGCATACTTTCGCAGATTCTGTCATACATTTAACACTAAAGAAAAAAAGGTATTTCTAGCTTTCTCCTAAGAAATCGATAGATTTTATCTAATAGACATTCTGAACTGTGTATCTGACCATGTTTCCTTCTTTGCATTCTGATTTGATAAAAAGCATAAATTCTTGAGAATGTAATCAACAGATTGGGATAAAATACTTGCAAAAATATATCTGATAATGTACTATTATCCAAAAGGTGCAAAGAACTCTCAACATTCAGCAATAAGAAAGTGACCAACCCAGTTTTTTAAATGGGCAGAAGACCTAAACCTTAACAAAAAAAGAGGTGTAAATGGCAGATACACATATGAAAAGATTTTCAGTATCAGGGAATGCATATCAAAACAGTAAAGTGATATCTCTATGTACCTATTAGGACAGCTGAACTCCAAATCACTGACAACACAAATACCAATGGAGGCTGCAGAGTGACAGAATCTCCCCCCTTCTATTGCTGGTGGAAATGCAAAATGATAGCAGCCCCTTGAAAGTCACGCTGATAGTTTCTTGCAAGTTTCATGCCATATAATCCCAAAATCACACTCCTTGCCATTTACTCAAAGTGAAAAATCATGTCCACACAAAAACCTGAATGTGTATAGTTATAGCAAGTTTAATCCAACAACAGTCAAAACTGAGAAGCTACCAAGATGTCCTTCAGTAGCTGAATAACTAAACTGTGTTACCTTGAGACAATGGAATATTGTTCAGTGCCTCAAAAAATTAGTTATTGGGGCTGGTGCTGTGGCACAGTAGGTTAAAACCCTGCCCTGCAGCACTGGCATCCTGTATAGGCACAGTTTGAGTCCTGGTTGCTCCACTTCCAATCCAGCTCACTGCCAGTGCACCTGGGAAAGCAGCAGATGCTGGCCCAAGTGCTTGGGCCCCTGCACCCACGTGGGAGACCTGGAAGAAGCTCCTGGCTTCAGCCTGGCCCAGCTCCAGTTGTTGTGGCCATTTGGGGAACGAATCACCAGATAGAAGACCGACCTCTCTCTCTGTCTCTACCTCTCTCTATAACTCTGTCTTTCAAAACAAATTAAATCTTTAAAAAAAATTAGTTATTAAGCCATGAAAAGGCATTGAGGAGCCTTCAATGCTAATTAGTAACTGAAAGAATCTGATCTCTGTAGTTCCAACTCATAACATTCTGAAAAAGGCAAAACTTGGGAGACAGTAAAAAGCTCAGGGATTAGGCGGGGAGTGGGCCAATACAATCAACTTATTAAACTTAATATTTTATTCATTAAATAAATTTTATTTCATAAATATTTATTTAATTTGTATTTTTATAGTCTTTATTATGGAAAGAAATGTAAGTAACAAATAAAACACACCAAGTATTCTAGTTATAAAGCAAAGAAGGACCTTACCTGGCTTTCCAAGCATCTACTGCACACAAAGTTCAGGAATCATTTGAAAATGAGTTGAGAAATCATGTCTTTTTACCCTCCAGGAATTCAGGATGTGCAATACTTATTCATAACAAATATTTTATCTTTCATAAGTTCAATCATTAAAATCAGGATTTTAATACTCATACAATACTTGTAGGAAGTATACATATCATACAAAAAGTCTTCAGAAAGGTCATGGAAGGGGAGGGGCATTCAGCCTGGTGGTGAAGATACCCACATCCCACATCAGAGTCTGCATTCAACTCCCCTGTCTTCTGACGCCAGCTTCCTGCTAATGCATACCCTGAGAGGCAGCAGTGATGGCTCAACTAATTCAGTTCCTGCTGTGCACGTAGGAGGCCTACACTGAGCTCCTAGCTTTTGGCTTTGAGGACATTTAAGGAATGAACCAGTGAACGGAAGTTGCCTCTCTTTTTCCCCTGACCTCCATGCCACATCTCTCAAAAACATTTGATTTTTTTGAAGTTTATGGAAAATGTGGAATGTTAAAGATCTGTGTAAAAATTTTGGAACTTTTTGTACTGAAATAAACTTCTCTTTTAATTCTATTTTCCACAGATTATTTAAGTACCCTCATATATCTTGACAGAGAGAGAGAAGAACCTGGACTAAAATACAGGGTCACAAACAGCTTGAGTATCACTTAATCTATAAAAGTTTTATAGTCTTTCCTTGTCTTTCAGGACCTGCATATTTTAAAGAATACAAGTCAGTTATTACGTGAAATGTTCCTCAATTTTTCTGATACTGGGTTGAACCCGATATTTTCTCATGATCAAGTTTTAAGATTCTTATAGGACATCACTAACAGAAGTGAGGTTGGTCCTTCTCAAGAGCCTTAGACCACCTGATCATTTGTCTCAGTATTGGTCATGTTAATTTTGACTTTCCACATTCCTTCACCACGAGACCATCACTTTGCCTTTTGTATTAATAAGTAATTTTTACAAATATACCCTGAGGAACTGGTATTGTGGCATGGCGTTAAGCTGCTACTTGCAATACCAGCATCCCATATGGGCACCAAATCAAGTCCTGGTTGCTCCACTTCTGATCTAGCTCCCTGCTAATGCTCCTGGGAAGGCAGCAGAGGCTGGCCCAAGTCCTTGGGCCCCTGTACTCATTTGGGAGACCTGATGAAGCTCCTGGCTTTGGCCTGGCCCAGCTCCAGCCACTGTGGCCATTTGAAGAGTGAACCAGCATATGGAAGATTGGAAAATGTCTCTATCTCTTTCTCTCTCTTTCTCTCTCCCTCCCTCTCTCTCTGTAACTCTGCCTTTCAAATAAATGAATAAATCTTTATACAGTCTCATAGTACGTTGTTTTTTTTTTTAAACAGACAATGCCTCATCAAACAAATATATTTGTGTGCTTTTCACCTCACTATTACACTAAATCTAAACTAGCATTAGGCAGGAATTTGGCACACTGGTGAAGATACCACCTTGGATGCATGCATCCCATATAGGAGTGCTAGGGTTCAAGTCCCAGCTGTGGTCACAATTCCAGCTTCCTGCTAAAGTGTACCCTTCAGGTAGTGGCTCAAGCATCTGCGTCTCTGCTATCCACACGGGAGACCTGGACTGAGTTCCTAGCTCCCTGCTTCAGTCTGGCCCAGTCCTAGCTATTGCAGGTATATAGGAAGTAAATCGGAAGATGGAAGATAATTTATATTCTCTCCCACTTGCTTGCTTACTCTTTTTCTCTGCCTTCTAAATAAATAAATCAAAGTTATTTTAAAAATAAAATAAGAGGTCAGCACTGTGGCCCCAGCAGGTTAAAGCCCGGCCTGCAGTGCTGGAATCCCATATGGGCGCTGGTTCAAGTCCCAGCTGCTCCACTTCTGACCCAACTCCCTGTTAATGTGCCTGAGAAAGCAGTGGAGGATAGCCTAAGTTCTTGGGCCCCTGAACCCACATGGGAGACCAGGAAAAATCTCCTGGTTCCTGGCTTCAGATCGGCTCTGCTCTGGCCATTGTGGCCATTCAGGGAGTAACCAGCAGATGAAAGACCTCTCTTTCTCTCTCTCTCTCCCTACCACTCTCTGTAACTCTGCCTTCCAAATAAATAAACTAGATCTTTAAAAAGTAAAATAAAATAAACCAGTCTAGATTTTTCTGTTCTCTTCCAGACTCCTGAGGATTTGAAAAATACCTATAGAAATTAAGCAGAGCAAAACTGAAATAAAGTGATATTACTTTTATCGTTACCCCATGTTTGCCAATAACTTGCAAGGGAGTTTAATGCTTTGGTGCTTAGGCCTGCACGTTCTATAAGTAAGAGGACTGGCCATATTTCTAAACCAACTGGAGCATTCAATCCAGATTTGCAGTTGATCTTTACCCACGTTGTAAACCAGATGGGGAATTTAACTACTTTCTAGTATGTAGCAGCTGTCTTCTTTCAGGGTCCACATGCCTAGCATCAAAACCCAGTGCCTGCTGTGTGCTGCAGAGAGGCTTAGAAATCAGGTTTTTCTCAGTTTTCTCTGTATCACTTTTAAAATATTCTCTTTTTTTCTTCTTTAGGATTTTATTTGTTTATTAGAAAGAGAGTTACTCAGAGAGGGAGAGACAAAGAAAGGTCTTCAAACCACTAGTTCACTCCCCAAATGGCCACAATGGCTGGTGCTGGGCCAATCCGAAGCCAGGACCCAGGAGGTTCTTCCAGGTCTCCCACACTGGTGCAGGGGCCTAAGCACTTGGGCCATCCTCCACTGCCCTCCCAGGCCATAGCAGAGAGCTGGATTGGAAGAGGAGCAACCGAGACGCAAACTGGCACCCACATGAAATCCTGGCACCATAGGCAGTGGCTTAGCCTACTATGCCACAGCACCGGCCCCTAAAATATTCTTAAAACATTACCCAACTTGATAATAAACCAAGCAAGTAAACAGAGAAATTCCATCCAAACAGGACCTTACAGCTATGCAATTGGTAACTTCATTTTACCACATGATGTGCTCACAAATGCTTATTATATACTTTGCACATAAATTGGGTATAAAGACCAATGAATTGCCCTCTTATAGCAATTATTGCTTAATAGAAGACGATCATAAAACGACTGGCAACTAAACCTTACTGGCTAGCAAGACCTGCACATGGCTCATCTCTTTCTGCTATGCACTAAATCAGAGCCTTAAAGAGCAATAGGTGGGTTTGCTCAATTTAGGGTTCTCATCACAGAAGACAAATGGTGAAACAGATGCTGGACTACAGAGCAATGCCAGCTCTTTATCACTCTGGTTCCCCCCAAATTAAACATTTAGGCCACAATGACTTTAGAATAAATCCATGAAAAAGCAAGAAAGGCTTGCAAATGTTCCTGGAATTCAAGCCACAGTCAATGGAGATGGGATTAGTCTGGGGCTCAATAAAATCAGAGAGTGTGAAGATTAATCTTTTCATACAAAATTAACGTGTGACCCAAAGCTCTCTGGTGCTTTCTGCTTCTCAAATGGAAGCCGTTTTTGCAAGTAAGGTGTTTTTTTTTTTAAGGCTGGCTGAACCCTCAGCTGGATGGCAATCTATTATTCGCATCATATACTTCACCAATTTTTTAAATGCCCGTTTTGATAGTGGGAGCCAAAAGCAACTACAGATGAAACAGACCAACAAAGCCCTCAGATTCCATTTCACTGTGAAATTTCACTGTGAAATGTAGGCAGAGATCCATTTCCAGAAAGACATTAACCAGTGTGACTCCCTCCAGCCTCAGCTTAAAGATTCAACAAGAGTCGTGAAAAGGCCAGTGGAAAAGAAAGAGACTGAATGGGAGAAGGCAGAGAGGCTAAGAAAAACAGTGACTTGGGGTCCCCTAAATCACTGCTGTGAATGAACCTGGTTACATACTTGTGGAAAAAGCAGAAATATGCTCAACACAAACCAAACAAGCCCAGACTGCCACACAATGAGTGCTGCAGCGTGACTCATGTGGTATTCAATTATGACTTTCCTTAAGTAAGAGCAACATCAAGTGTTTACAAAAGTGAACTGATGTCAAACGAAACGAAAAACTACTTTATAGTCCGTCTCGAGGACCGTAAAAGTCAGACAGAGCCACAAAGGTAAATTGAAGGCTGCCATTCCAACACAGTCATCTCCAAGGGGCTTCCCTGCAGTGGCTTCAGTCAACAAAGAATGTGACCTCAAAAGACTAAGCTGGACAAGAATGTTCAGCCTTTCGGACACAATGCTGACCAATCCTTCTGGCCAGAGAAAGGACAGAGATTCTGAGAGGAACAAGCCTTTCGACAACTGGAGCACTGCCCTTCCCTACCCCCCACCCCAGCCCCAAGTTCCAGGGCATAGCAGAGGTGAGGCTATCCAGAAGGCAATCAGGGCTTCATTTTTATTACACACTTAGGGACCAGCTAAGAGGAATTACAGAAAAAGGAAAAGTTTATCTGTTGGACCCTGATAGTTTTGTTTCCTTCCTTTTAACAAAACAAATAAGACTCTTCGGTATGGAAGTGAGTGCTGCACTGAGAGACAGAAACACTCAACTCTTCCACTTCCAAGTTACTGAATCTCCTCACTACATTGTTAGTTAGGTTATAATCTATGAGAGGATGCAAAACTCATGTATTCTGCACTCTGACCCGTGACCAGCACTTCACTAAACACTGAGGTTTAAGAGAAAATCTTGATTCCAACAGTATTGCTGGGTTTGGGTCAAGTGCAAGTGTGCATGCCTGAAACAAAGACATGCTTTTTCCACAGACCTGGGAACAACTATGCAGCAATATGGAAACTAATGTGCAAATTAAATGATATATTCTGTAGTAAAATGTAAAGATATTTAGAGCTCAAGAGAGACATTAAGGGTGAAGCTAAGAGTTCCAAGCTGCAAAGTGGGTCCCCTCCCAACTCAGAGAAAGTTTGCATCTTCAAGACAGTGTTCTCTGCAAATTCTGCTCCATTAAAGGAAAGCAAAGTATTCAAGGTGTTCTTCCCTTGGAATTCACACAGCTGTAGTCAAAATCCTGAATTATAGTGAATCAGATAACTCATGAAGTCCAAAAACCTATTGCAGGGGCAAGTGTTTCAGTGGTTAAAATGTTGCTTGGACATATGCATTGGTTCCCCGCTGCACTTCGAACCCAGCCTCCTGCTAATGAGCACCCTGGGATGCAGCAAATGATGGCTCACATCCTGCAGCCCATGTGAGAGAACGGGATTGGGTTCCAGGCACCTCGCTTCAGGCTAGCCCAGCCATTGTGGACATCTAGGGTATGAACCAGTGGATGGAAAATCTCTCAATCTCTCTCTCTCTCTCGCTCACTCGCTCTCAAATAAATAACTTTTTAAAGATGTAGACTAGTAAGATACATTTAAGAATTATCTTTGAGGGCCAGCACTGCGGCTCAATAGGCTAGTCCTCTGCCTGCAGCGCCGGCACACCGGGTTCTAGTCCCGGTCGGGGCACCGGATTCTGTCCCGGTTGCTCCTCTTCCAGTCCAGCTCTCTGCTGTGGCCCAGGAGTGCAGTGGAGGATGGCAAAAGTGCTTGGGCCCTGCACCCGCATGGGAGACCAGGAGAAGCACCTGGCTCCTGGCTTTGGATCGGCACAGCACGCTGGCCACAGCGGTCACTGGGGGGTGAACCAACAGAAAAAGGAAGACCTTTCTCTCTGTCTCTCTCTCACTGTCCACTCTGCCTGTCAAAAAAAAAAAAAAAAAAAGAATTGTCTTTGAGTACTAATGCTTCAGCAGGTTTGTCTGCAACCTACTATGAAATACTGGAGTGTGCTAGGTTCAGCATCTCTCACTTACAACACAAATGCACCACATGCACAATATCCGCATGGGCTGCTCTAACCACCACTGTGGGACTTGAAGCAGCAAGAGGAATTGAGCAGATATGAAGCTCATCTTGCTGGTGATAGCATGATTAATAAAGTCCTTCATCTCAGTCAGAAATCTCATGTTTTCTACTGGTATCTGTGAAACCATGGCAAGCTGCAAGGAAGGCAAAGTATCAGACCCTTCACAGATGACGTAGGTTGCTTTCCCATTCCTTCAGAAAATACAAACTCTGAGATTATTCTTGTTCTGCACAGAATGAGAAAGCAAAGTGTGTACTGGGCTTCAGTTTCCAGCTTCTTCCTTCAACACCAGGGCAGTCATTCTTCAGCTGCTCCTAGTTCACACTTCTATCACATTCAAGGAACTGCTCTCAGCGGACAGAATCTGCTTCACCCAGAGTCATGTTCCTCCCCAAGTATCACCAGCATACAAAGTTGGGGTTACAAAGGCCTAAGCCCATGCTTCAGTTTGGAACATTGCCAAATAGCCACCCTAGATCACTCTATTAAATCTCAGTATGGAGGGCCAGCGCTGTGGCACAGCGGGTTAAAGCCCCAGCCTGCAGCGCCAGCATCTCATATGGGCACCTGTTCAAGTCCCGGCTGCTCCCCTTCCAATCCAGCTCTCTGCTATGGCCTGGGAAAGCAGCAGCAGATGGCCCAAGTCCTTGGGCCCCTGCACCCATGTGGGAGACCTGGAAGAAGCTCCTGGTTCCTGGCTTCGGATCAACTCAGCTCTGGCCATTTCGGTCATTTGGGGAACGAACCAGTGGAATGGAAGACCTCTCTCTCTCTCTGGTGCTACTTCTCTCTGTAACTCATTCAAATAAATAAAATGATTCTTTAAAAAACAAATCTCAGTATGGTTGAACTCCTTCCTCTGCTTAATCCTGCTTCCACCACTTCCACAGTGATATTTATAAGAGCATCAGTCAATAAGCCTCCTGCATGGGAATCTCAGATTCAAAGACTGCTCTGCAGAACTTGACCTCAAACAGGGGAAGTCATTCGTTCTGTGTAACCACAGGACTCTGAAAACACCTTGTGACCAAGCCTAGCTCTAGGAGTATCCTCTCCCATTTACAACTTTCTCACTTCACTCTCACGCATGCTCAAATTTCAGACTAAACCATTCATAATCCAACACTGACCATCAGGAATTTTTCACAGAAGTCACCAAAGGGCATACAAATAGTTACTTAAGTCAGTCTCTTGAAAGACTCCTTAGTGGAGACAAATCGCGCAGGATATTAAACACACGGTAGATTAAATAAGGATTTTGTATTTTACCATTCCCAAACGGTGACATTTTCTGATACAGTGGCCTACCTCTAAGAGAGCAAAATAAAAGTTATCGGGGCATCAGCAAATAAGAAGGGAGAGAATTGAAACACTATCCGAACAGCACAGCCAGAATAAACAGCCAACATCATTAGGTCTTCCTTTCATTTCTGTATCGTTTTCTATTAAAGGGTGTTTTTCTGGATAAAAGCAGTTTCTTTGCCTGAAAGATCTGAATGCTGGGATTCTGGTCACTTAACCTAAAATCATCAATTACCAGGATATTTTTAAAAATTCCAAAACCTCTATGTATAGGACCCCAAGGGCATTTTGAAAGGATGTATAGAAAACAGCTCTTTGTCAATGTTCATTCACTGAAGAATTTAGCTTTAATGAAGGAGGACTTGGGCTTCTACCTCTCTACTAAATGTTCAACAGAGCCAGAGAATCAAAAGGCACCAGGGTAATTATTTTCCTTAAAAATCAAACGTAAAAGCCCCAACTCTTCAATCTCAGAGGAAAAAAAAATCTGCTTACTATCAAAAGTACAAGTTCACCCAAAGGTAAATCAGAGTCAACGGCCAGTCTTTTTTGGGGAAAGAAAGAACAAACACATGAGTCGCTGGCCTCGATACAGAAGAGTGTTTATAAAACATTTAATGCAGTGTTTCCCTGCCAATTAAAAGTGAGCATAGGATTTACCTTTCAGTTTTAATATCTTTGCCTGACTCTTTTACTAGCAACATGAGCCAGAGGGATTAAGGGAACCATTGGCTACATATATCAGCAAAATGTCTTCACTACAAATTATCTTCAAGGTAAAAAGAAACGGTTTCAGGGCCCTGAAGGAGGGAAAGGCTGGATTTCCTTCAGATATAATTGGTTCATCCAACTTGAACCATATTTGTATTTTTAAGGCCAAAGTGTGATTATCTGGCCATCACAGAGATTATATGAGCCATCTAATACCCTTTAATAAAGCCCGTTCTGTTACAACTAGCCAGGGACGCTTCAAACTAAGAACAGTAAGCCACACAGTCACAGATGCCAAAGATTTTGTAGGCAACAGACCCACAAATAAGCAGGAAGCTTGGACTGATTATCCTCCTCATTGGGGTTTGCAGGCAGTGGATATTCTAACACCGTTATAGGTAGTTCCCTGTGCCTGCAGCAAAAGTGTTCCTCCATGATCATCTACAGGAGGATGGAACGAAGCACCTATTGTGGGCAAGACTGACTGACCTTTACTTCCACACAGGAAAGCTGCAAGAAAGATAATGCTGAGGACAGCTCACAATACCTAAGACATGGAATCAATCTAGATGTCCATCAGCTGAGACTGGATAAAGAAAATGTGGTATATATACAAAACAGAATACTACTCAGTCATAGAAAGTAATCCTGACATGTGCAGCAAAATGGATGCAACTGGAGATCATTATGCTAAGTGAAATATGCCAAATTCAAAAAGACAAATACCACATTTTCTCTCATTTGTGGTAGTTATTACATAGAACATAAAACTATATGGATATCATATAATTTATTATACTCTTGTAAATATTGTTTCACTGAATCATGCCATGTAATAGAAAATATACTCTTCTTATATTCAAAACAGGTAGGGGGGATTGGTGAGGATTCTTGTGGTGCTAGTAATGTTTTGTTCTTAATTTTTGTGTTGTTTATGACTATGATTAGCAGTCAAAAAATTTCTTTGTGCATTTCTTGGCATATGTATTATATTTCAATAAAAAAATTTTTTAACAGGCAGAGTGGACAGTGAGAGAGAGACAGAGAGAAAGGTCTTCCTTTGCCGTTGGTTCACCCTCCAATGGCCGCCGCGGCTGGTGCGCTGTGGCTGGCGCACCGCGCTGATGCGAAGGCAGGAGCCAGGTGCTTCTCCTGGTCTCCCATGCGGGTGCAGGGCCCAAGCACTTGGGCCATCTTCCACTGCCTTCCCGGGCCATAGCAGAGAGCTGGCCTGGAAGAGGGGCAACCGGGACAGAATCTGGCGCCCCGACCGGGACTAGAACCCGGTGTGCCGGCGCCGCTAGGCGGAGGATTAGCCTAGTGAGCCACGGCACCGGCCTCAATAAATTTTTTAAAAAGGAATCACCAGAAGCTTCACTGAGAGCACTGCTCAGTCTGCACTCTAGTGACCACTGGGAACGCTGCTCCCAAGACAACCTATAACCAGTTCGTTTCCCACCCTTCCTTCTAAGTTACCCCTTCTCAGGAACTAGAGAAGGCACTCATCATTTTAGTTCTTTCTGCCTTTCTCATTTGAGTATTCGAGAACATCAGGACCCAGAAAAAGCAAACCACCATTGACTGAGGTCATATGCACTTCCATACAAAAGAGGTCGTGATGTCTGTGTAGTATTTTTAAACAGCTAAGCCATTCGTTTCATTGTCATATAATACTGCTGATGGCATGAACACTGCAGGACCATAAATAACAACCTACCCCTACCTGTCAGTTCAAAACATGCATCACCCACTGAGCTCTTTTTCTCCTCTGATGCTCAGTGTCACAAATGGTTAACGGCACAGGCTCTGGAGAAAGAGGAATTTAAATCCCCATTCTGCGCTGCCTCTTTCTTCAAAATACCCATGGAGTTTACTAACTCCTCTGACCTTAATTTTCCTCATTAATAAAAAATTAGGGAAAGAGTACCAATCTACAGAATTGCTGTGATGATTAAAAGAAATAATGTTTGTAAAATGCTTAGCACAGTGGCTAATATGTACCAGTGTTGTGTTGAAAATGGTAGCTGTCTTTATAAGCACCCCAAACACCATCCCAGCATGTACTTCTACAGGCAGATTTCAAACTAATCTTTTATTCTATCCAGCTAACTCATTTTAAATGTTCTTTTTTATATTTTAAGGAACCTGAGAATAGCATGTGTCAGCATGATAAGAAACACATAATAATCTTAAAAAATAATCTTGAAAAACAGCTAGCATTCAATGACTATCTTTAACTATGGATTAAAGACTGTGGACACTGATGAGGGAAGAAGAGGAACCACCACAGTGAACCCAATGCCCATGGCTTCAGACATTCAATCACTATTTACTCAATGCTGAATAACTGAAAAAACACACCTCACAATTATTCACTGCCATCGAACGACACTCTGCTTGGTGCTCTAAATTGATTATTTCTCATAGTCACAGCTACCCTGAAAGGTAATCACAGTCACTAACTGATTAGTGTAGCATGGCAACAGGGAGTCATGGTCAACACAGAGTTTATGGAAAAAGTAAACTAACAGTACGGGTATCGTTTGTCAAAACTCATCACTTAAACATTGGTGATTTCTCCATATATAAATTTTAACTCAAGAACTTTAAGAAAGTTTTTAAAGATTTATTTATTTGAAAGGCATAGTAACATAGAGAGATCATCCAGTCACTGGTTCACTCCCCAAATGCCTGCAACAGCCAGGGCCAGGCCTGGCCAAACACAAGATCCAGGAGCTCCATCCAGGTCTCCCACATGAGTGGCAGGAACCCAAAAGTCTCTGGGTCATACTCTGTTCCCTCCCAGGTGCATGAGGAGGAAGATGGATGAGAAGCAGAGCAGCTGGGACTTGAAACAGGCACTCCAATCCGACACGCCGTCATCCCAAACAATGACTTAACCTGCTGCACCATGACCACCATCTCTGTAAATAAACATTAACATCTAATTAATGACATGCATGCGAAAGGGTTTAGAAGTTAAGGGTGTTGATGGATGTCACTTACTTTGTGAGCTGTATCTAAAAATTAAGAGACTGATGAATGAGTGCAAGGACAGAGAAAATGAATGGCTCAATGGTACAGCAAGTATAGTCAAACGTTAAATGTCAAACCTAGAGAGGGAGTACACAGGTGTTCACTGTACAATTCTCTCAATTTTTCTGTTTGCTTGAAATTTCTTCACATAAAATGTTTTGAGGGGAAAAACACATGGAAAACCATGATTATGTTCTATGAATCCAGACAAAAACAGCATATATATCAAACACATAAAACAGTGCCTAGGGGCTGGCGCTGTGGCATAGCAGGTAAAGCTGCCACCTATAGTGCCAGCATCGTTTACGGGAACTGGTTCAAGTCCCAGCTCCTCCACTTCCGATCCAGCTCTCTGCTATGGCCTAGGAAAGCAGTAGAAGATAGCCCAAGTCCATGGGCCCCTGCACCCATGTGGGAGACCTGGAAGAAGCTCCTGGCTCCTGGCTTTGCTTCAGCCCAGCTCCGGCTGTTGCAGCCAATTGGGGAGTGAACCATCGGATGGAAGACCTCTCTCTCTCTCTCTCTGCTTCTCCTTCTCTCTCTGTGTAACTCTGACTTTCAAATAAATGAAAGAAAGAAAGAAAGAAAGAAAGAAAGAAAGAAAGAAAGAAAGAAAGAAAGAAAGAAAGAAAGAAGACAGGGAGGGGCCGGCACCGTGGCTCACTTGGTTAATGCTCTACCCGCAGTGCCAGCATCCCATATGGGTGCCGGGTTCTAGTCCCGGTTGCTCCTCTTGCAGTCCAGCTCTCTGCTGTGGCCCTGGAGGGCAGTGGAAGATGGTCCAAGTGTTTGGGCTCCTGCACCCACATGGGAGACCAGGAAGAATCATCTGGCTCCTGGCTTCAGATCGGCGCAGCGCCAGCCATAGCAGCCACTTGGGAAGTAAACCATCGGAAGCAAGACCTTTCTCTCTGTCTCTCTCTCACTGTCTATAACTCTACCTGTCAAATAAAAAAAAAAAAAGAAAAATAGAAAAACAAGCAGGCAGGTGGGCCTCTGGCCTAGCAGTTAAGCCATCAGTTAGGATGCTTGTGTCTCACCTCAGAGTCCTGGAAATACCTCTCTCTCTCTCTCTCTCTCTCTCTCTCTCTCCATCTGCATTTCTCTCTATGTAACTCTGCCTTTCAAGTAAATAAATAAATCTTTTAAAAATTAATTACTGTGTAGGGGTTGCAAAGTGCATCTTATTTAAAAAAAAAAAAAACAGAAAAATGGTGTTGGAAATACCATATATCTACATGCAGAAGAATGAAATTAGACTCTCACCTCTCACTATGCTAAGTATCTTACAGGTATTATATCTTTTAATTGCCACAACAAACCTATGATTTAGGTGCTATTTTCTTCATTTTATAGAAAAGGAAAACTAAGGTCAGAGGAGTCAATAAATCTGCCCAAGGGTATACAGAAGAAAGGGAGAAGCAGAATTTGGATTAATATCCATCTCTCCCCAAAGCTGGTGTCATTAACCATTGGTTACTTACAAAAATCAACTCAGAAGAAGACTTGAAAAAGAAACTACTGGAAGAAAGCATGAGGAAAAGCTCCGTGATGTTGGTCTAGGCGGTAACTTTTGGCTATGACTCTAAGCACTGGTAACAAAAGCAAAAATAGACAAATGGCGCGGTGCGCCGGCCGCGGCAGCCATTGAAGGGTGAACCAACGGCAAAGGAAGTGTGGGGAGCAACTCGGACTAGACTGTTACTGGAATTAAGACTTACTCTATGCATCTGCTCTCCCACAATATGGCGCTGAGAAGGGAGTAACAACTTCTACGCAGCTGCCTCTCGCCAACTTGAGTGATGACCTCCAGGAGCTGATCCTGCTCCTGATTGGAGGAGAGCAGCGTACTCGGCGTGTGGGCAGCCAAGTTGGGATTGGCGGAAGAGGACTATAAAGGAGGAGAGAGACAACATGCACCAGAAACATCTATCTGAAGGAACACCTGAGCAGCCCCCGAGAGAGCCGGCCGGCGGTGTGCCGCTCCCCCGCACAAGTGGGGAAAGTGGCAGGGGGAACCGCCCTTCCACGGAGGTGGAAGGGTTGGTAGCCAACCCGGGAAGAACCAGCAGCAAACCCGGGAAGGGCCGAGCAGACAAAAGAACAGTGCAGGGTCCTGTGTCGTTCCTCCGCGAAGAGGGGGAGCGACATAATGGTGCCGTGACTCGGATATGAAGCCTAGGCAGGGTCCTGTGTCGTTCCTCCGTGAAGAGGGGGAGCAACAGGAAGACCTGTCTCTCTGTCTCTCTCTCTCTCACTGTCCACTCTGCCTGTCAAAAAAAAAAAAAATAGACAAATGGGATTACATCAAACTAGAAAAGCTTCTGCCAAGCAAACAGTCAACAGAGAACAGAGACAACCTACAGAGTGGGGGGAAACCTGCAACTATGTATCTGATAAGTGGGTAATATCCAAAATACTGAAGGATTTCAAATAACTCAAGAGCAAGAAAACAAACAACCCAATGTAAAAGTAGGCAAATAATCTGAAAAGACATTTCTCAAAAGAAGACATACCAATGGCCAACAGGTATACAAAAAAATGTTCAACATCACTGTCATCAGAGGAAATCAAAACCACTATAGATACTGCTTCACTCCTCCTAGAATGACTATAATGAAAAAGACAAAACAGCTGGTGCCGCGGCTCACTAGGCTAATCCTCCACCTTGCGGTGCCGGCACACCGGGTTCTAGTCCCGGTCGGAGCGCCGGATTCTGTCCTGGTTGCCCCCTCTTCCAGGCCAGCTCTCTGCTGTGGCCAGGGAGTGCAGTGGAGGATGGCCCAAGTGCTTGGGTCCTGCACCCCATGGAAGACCAGGAGAAGTACCTGGCTCCTGCCATCGGATCAGCGTGGTGCGCCGGCCGCGGCGGCCATTGGAGGGTGAACCAACGGCAAAGGAAGACCTTTCTCTCTGTCTCTCTCTCTCACTGTCCACTCTGCCTGTCAGAAAGAAAGAGAGAAAGAGAGCAAACAAGAAATATTGGCAAGGATGTGAAGAAAAGGGAACCCTCCTACACTGTTGATGGGAATGTAAATTATTAAAATCACTATGGAAAACAGTCAAGGAGGTTCCTCAAATGAAAACAAAAATAGAACTACATTTGATCCAGCAATCTCACTATTGGGCATGTCTCCAAAGGAAACAAAAACAGTATCTCAGAGGGATAGCTGCACACCCATGTTTTATCACAGCACTATTTACAATAACCAAGATATGGAATCAACCCAAGTGTCCATCAACAGATGAACACAAAAAAGAAAATGTGGTGTGTGTGTGTGTATATATACACACACGCACACACACAGTGGCATACTGTTTAGCCACACAGAAGGATGAAATGCTGCCATTCACAATAACATAAATGAAACTGAAGGACACTATGTTAATTGAAATAAGCAGGCAAACACCACACAATCTCATTCATGTGTGGAATCCAAGAAGTTGACCTCGCAGAAGTGGACAGTAGAATGGTGGTTATAATGGTGGTTACTGGAACAGTTAGAAGACAATGAGGAGATGACAGTCAAAGGATATATAATCAGGAAGAATACGTTAGGAAGTTAGGAAGAGTACATTCAAGAGACTGATTGTACAGACTGGTGACTACAGATAATGACAATACATTGTATTCTTGAAAATGTAAGGAGAGTAGATGTTGAGCGTAATCACCACAAAAGCAGAACACATGAGATAATACTTTTGTGAATTAGCCAGATAAAACCACTCTGCAATGGACATATACTTCAAACTGTTTTATATGATAAATGCATATAATGTTATCTCTCAATTTAAAGTAAATAAGAAAAATGGGGGGGGGGGGCATTTGGCACAGCACTTCAGACACCCACATCCCATACTGGAGTGCCTGGATTCGAGTCCTGGTTCTGCTTCACACTCCAGCTTTTGGCTAATGGGTACCCTGGGAGGCAGCAGGTGCTGGCTGAAGCACCTGTGTCCCTGCCACTCAAATGGGAGACCTGGACTGAGTTCTCAGCTCCTGGCTTCGACCTGGCCCAGCTCTGGCTGCTGCAGTCACTTGAGAAGTGAACCAGCAATTGAATGATCTCTGTCTCTATGATGATCACATGTTCCTCTTTTCTGGTGCAGTCCTCATCCGAATGGCTGTTTCTATTCAGGATTACTTGGATGTTCCTTAAGAAGACCTAAGCTTTCTCTCCAGATCTCTTTTCCTTCTGAAACCTCACTAGACTCCCCTTTAAAAGTCTGTTCATGGTAATTTAGGCTTTTTCTAGCATGCATCTCAAAACTTTTCCGGCCTCCAGCCCCCACCTTGTTTCAAAACTGCTTCCACATTTTCAGGTGCTTGTTACAGAGGCAACCCCACATCTTGGTAGTAATTTCTGTCTTAGCCCATTGACTGTTATAATCAAATATATAAATGTAGCAGGAAGTAACCAACTGATATCTAGGTGGTGAAGAATTTGCAAGAGCAGTCAGAGTTATATTTACTGAACATGCTTCAAGGGAGCAGGGGTCAGATCACAGTCCAAGGTGGACACTTGTAACTGCAGCACCTTCATACTTGGCATAAATTTTTCCCATGGTTGAACAAGTTTTCCCAGCTAGGTAATCTGCACTTCTGGCCAGAGCTGGGAAGCCTGTAGTGCCCCTCGCTTAGGGACTTCCTTAGTCTGCCAAGTGCCCTGTGGCAACCCTCCACAAGAAAGTTGGAGGCTTATAAACGATGTAAACTCACTTCTCACACCTCTGAAAGCTAGAACATCCAAGCTCAGGATGCCATCAGGCTCACTGTCTTGTGGGAGCCCACTTCCTGGTTCATGGATGACCATCTTCTTGCTGTAACCTCATATGGCAGAAGCGGCAAGGCGGGTCCCTGTGATCTCTCCTGCAAGAGCACTAACCCCCTTCATGAGGGATCCACTCTCGAAAGACCTAACACCTCCCAAAGACACTGCCTCCTTATACCATCCCATTGCCGGTTGGGTTTTAGCATATGAGCTTGGCGGGAACATAAACATTCCATCTGTGGTAATCCTCAATTGTTTGTTTTATGTATTTGAAAGGCAGAGAGACAAAGAGAGAGAGAGACAGAAAGATCTCCCATCCTCTGGTTCATTCCCCTAAACGCCTGCAAAGCCGGAAGCTGGGGACTCAGTCCAGGTCTGTGATGCGGGTGGTAAGAACTCAACTACTTGAGCCATCATCACTGCCTCCCAGGGTCCACATTCACAGGAAGCTGCGATTGGGAGTAGAGCCAGGACTTGAACCTGGACACTCCAGTGTGGAATGTGGATAGCCCAAGCACTGCCTTAACCACTGCACCAAATACACACAATCCTTAACTGTTGATACTCAGTCTTGTGCATCAGGACTTTGTCTGTACGCCTCATGTTAAAGCACTACACAGTTATTCGTTAATATTAATACCATTAATCTTTTCAAGTTGCTTCACTGTGCCAAGTTTCCCTTCAGAATGAAGTATGTCCAAAGACTCTAATGCTTAACATGTGTATTGAAAATCAGTGTTTGATTTAGACCAAAGAAATTGAGTCTCAAAAACACATGACAAGATTTCATATGTTCTTGATAAACACAGTCTGTTTTTGGTACTTCATATTTTGGAGCAGCAATTTCTAATGTGGGTTGCACACACTCCATAAAGTAAATCAACTGATCCAGGGGAGACAGAAAAGAAGAAAACACGAGAACTGCTATTTATGCATTTTTACCTCATTCTTTGGCATTTCTGGTTTTGTGCCATAGCACTAGTATGGTGTGTATCCATCAGGAAAGTTTACAAATGGTTCATTTGGAAGTCCTATGCTTTTGCTTCTTTATTCATAACATAAAGCTGACATAATAACCAACTTACAGAGCCAAACAAATATAGAAAAAGAAGCATTCTGCTCAGTGGGCAGATTGGTTCTTCAGAACCAATCTGAGTCATGATTTTCTTGTCTAAAAATAATAAGCAATCTTTTTTATCAAGAATACTTCATGACAGGGCCAGCGCTGTGGAGTGGTAAGTAAAGCCTCCACCTGCAATGCCAGCATTCTCTGTGGGTGCTGGTTCAAGCCCTGCTGCCCCACTTCCCATCCAGCTCTCTGATGATGGCCTGGGAAAAGCAGTGGAAGATGGCCCAAGTGCTTGGGTCCCTCACCCATGTGGGAGACCTGAAAGAAGTTCCTGGCTCCTGGCTTCAGCCTGGCCCAGCTCTGGCCATCATGGCCCTCTGGGGAATGAACCAGCAGATGCAAGGTTCGTTCTCTCTCTCTCTCTCCTTCTCTCCCTCCCTCCCTAAAGACCACTTCATGAGAATAGTCGTGAGATCATCAGATTTCCTAACCCTTACGTCAGAGAAATTCTTGTGAAACTCTAGTGACATCTGGGGTGTTTGGTGTGTAGCAGAATACTCCTGTTGAAGGAAACAACAACCATTTGACTTGGCTGAAAATCCTAAGGCCACGTAACTAAGAGGTAGTAGAGGTCCATCTGCAGTCCTCGTCTTCTCATTGCCAAGTCTGCTGTTGCTGTTCTTGCTGTTTTCATATTTGCTGCATCTTTCTACATACCTGAAAGCCCCATTACAGCATTGGGGCAGCACAGCATGGAGCTAATGAGGTTTAACACTGGGGATGGAGGGCCTAGAGAGGACTCAGAAGTGTGAATTTCAATCCTGTTTTCATCCCTAGCTTGAATTTTAGTTCTGCTTCTTTCCACTTACTGGATGAACTATTTTATAAGATGCTTGATTTTCTCTCCAAATTTCAGTTTCCTATTCCTATAATGGAGAGACAGTAACCCTTATGCCAACCTCAAAGGCTTTTCAGGATGCAATGATAAAAATATATATATATATATGTGGTCTCAGTCCATCAGGTCTGCTACAATCAAATACCAAAGACTGGGTGGTTGATAAATGTGGGGAGCAGCCCGGACTAGACTGAGTTACTGGAATTAAGACTTATTCTATGCATCTGCTCTCCCACAATATGGCGCTGGGAGAGAAGTAAACAGCTTCTGCACAGCTGCCTCCAGTTCAACCAATAAACTGTAGGACTTGCTCCTGATTGGAGGAGAGCAGCGTACTCGGCGTGTGGGCAGCCGAGTTAGGATTGGCGGAGGAGGACTATAAAGGAGGAGAGAGACGGCATGCACCAGGAACATCTATGGGGAACATCTAAGGGAACCCGTGCAGCCCCCGAGAAGAGCCGGCCGGCGGTGTGCCGCTCCCCTGCGGAAGTGGGGAAAGCGGCCAGGGGGAACTGCCCTTCCACGGAGGTGGAAGGGGTAGTAGCCAACCCGGGAAGAACCAGCAGCAAACCCGGGGAGGGCCGAGCAGATGAAAGAACAGCGCAGGGTCCTGTGTCGTTCCTCCACGAAGAGGGGGGGCGACAGATAAACACCAGGAATTTATTTCTTACCGCTCTGGAGGCTGGGAAACTCAAGATCAAGAAGCAAGCGCATTCAGTGTCTGGTGAGGGCCTGCTTTCTGTTACACAGGTGGTGCCTTCTCGTGGTGGTGCCCTCACAAGAAGAAAGGAGCAAGGGGCCTCTGCTTGTGGCTCTGCCCTCCCAAACTAACCACCTCTCAAAGCCCTACTTTCTCATATCAACACCTTCAGGGTTAGGGAAGAACATTAAGGTCACAGAATATGTCAGTGGAATCCTGCAGATGGTAAAGAACTAAATCAAACATTGCTACTCAGAGGTATTGCCTTGGGTAAGGAAGTATCCAAGATAATACAGTAGGAGCCACAGATCCCCAACTGTTGGTCATTTTTAACAACATTTAACGTGGAAAGCAAGAGAAACTGCAGTTTCGCTGGCCACCAGCTGCAGGAGAATGAATCCCTGTTTGAATTAGTCTCAAGATTAATCCAAGCAAAGAACTTCAGAAGGATGCCAAGAAAAGAGAGCAGCCTCTGCCCATCTGTTGTAATGAAAAAGCAAAGTATTGTATGACCTGAAATTAGAAGGGAAATAAGAACAAAAATACTGCATTTGGGTATTCTTGGAAAAGGGGCTGTGTATATCATTTTAAACCTAATGTCCCCCTTCCAAATTAGTCATCTTCTGGGTAGAAAAGCAGCACCATCCTGCTTCCTTCTAGCCAGACTTAGAAACCATTGTTATGTCTTCTTTGTGGGAGGTTAAAGTAACAAAGAAACTACTGATGGAATATTAAGAGCTACTATTTTCCTTAGGATCATTTAATTCTATAATACACCAGTGGAATTTTTATTTTAATAGCAGTGTGGGGAA
The DNA here is from genome assembly GCF_964237555.1 of Oryctolagus cuniculus. Lineage (NCBI taxonomy): Eukaryota > Metazoa > Chordata > Mammalia > Lagomorpha > Leporidae > Oryctolagus > Oryctolagus cuniculus. The sequence goes on along the minus strand of NC_091440.1, from coordinate 117,233,536 downwards.
TATGCAGTACTTCAAAATTTTGCACTAGCTACTTCTGCAGCTCACAGCTTGCTACTTAGAAGAGGGAAGAAAAACAGGACTGGTAATGGTGACAGTCAGAAAAGAACACTTTTCTTTGTCACTGTTCGTCTGGATCAGCCCGTAGGGATTTGTTAGGAACATCTGCCCTGGTAGAAAAGTGGCTGCTACCACTGTGGTCAGTGATTTCTTTTTTCACATAATTTTCAAAGCTGAAACTGCCACCAGGTAGTGAAATGCTCTGCCTTGGTAAATCCCTCTTCATTACTCTTATAAATTAGTTGCAATTTTCAGAGACAGCTGGGTGCCGTTGTTCCATTCCATTGAGTAGATAAATGATCCAAAGGGGTTTTTACTATTTCTACAAGTCCCGCCAAGTCATTCCTTCCAAACCTGAGACCACACACCAAGATGGATATTGAGATTTCTTAAGTTTCCAGGTTAAGACAAATGATGAATAAGCCAAGCAAAACAAGAAGAGGTGACCATGGTGAGGCCAGTTCCTTGCCTAACACACTTTCTAAGTACAATGACCATAAAGTTGTTTATTGCTCCCAAGACAGGGATCTGCCATTTCTTATGAGAAGAAAAGCATTTCAGATTGACAAAAATGAGGAAAAGCATGTGGAGTTCAAGAAATCAACAGGCAGAAAGAGAAATTCAATGCCCATGGACATAATGACATAGGAAAGCAGCTAAACTAGAACCTTAATAGAGTGCTCCCCCCATAAGCCTAGCATTAGGTTCAGCATCTCCTGAATCAATATGAAAGAAAATAAGCATTCAACAAAAAATTGAATAAATAGGATGGAAAATTTAGCTGATCTGAAGAATCATCCAACGAGTCTTTTTCTCTAGAAATTCAATTTTCAATTCTTTGCCTGGAGGATTAGAGAAAGCTGTCATATTCCTAAAGAACATAAATAACAAGTGCAGGGCACTGACACAGACCACACGTGGCAAAGACTACCGAGAAGGACATCCACTTGCATTGCTCTGAATCACCTTCAGCAGGGAGAGGAAAGTACCTAGAACCTAAATGCACTTCAGTGACATTAAAATACCCCAGATATAAATGCTACGTAGAAGCACCTCAAAAATTCTATTTTCATGGGTGGGCAATGAGGGTACAGCATGTTTAGCCACTGCCTAGGATACCTACATCCCATATCATAGTGTCTGGGATGGAGTCCCACCTCCACTTCCAATCCAGCTTCCTGCCAATGTGTCTGGAGGTTCCAGATGATGGCTTCAGTACTCAGGTCCCAGGGCCAACGCTGTGATGCAGCAGGTAAAGCCACCACCTACAGTGCTGGCAACCCAAATGGGCGCCAGTTCAAGTCCCAGCTGCTCCACTTCCAACCCACTAATCCTGCTAAGGCACCTGGGAAAGTAGTGAAAGATGGTCCAAGTCCTTGGGCCCCTATGCCCACATGAGAGACCCAGAAGAAGCTCCTGGCTCCTGGCTTTGGATCAGCTCAGCTCTGGCCATTGTGGCTATTTGGGGAATAAACCAGTAGAAGGAAACTTCTCTCTCCCTCTCTGCCTCAGTCTCTCTGTAACTCTAATTTCAAATAAATAAATCTTTTTCTATAAAACACCCTCCAGGTATTTTGATTGGGATTTCATTGAATCTATATTAATTTGGGATGAAGTGCCCTCAATAACACTGGGTCTTTGAATATATGCACATAGATATCTTTTTTTTTTAATTTTTGTACTTTTTTTTTACCATTGTTTTCTTGTTCTCAGTGTGCAGGTCTTATATATCCTTGGCTAACTTCATCTTTAAAAATTTCACAGTTTTTAACACTATGGTAAATTGTATTGGTCTTGGTTATCAGTTATTTGTTGCTAATACGTGGACATATAATTGATTTTGTACAATAACTAGATATTCTGCAAACTTGCTAAACTCTTGTAATTCTAGTAGCTATTTTGGTATATTCTGCAAGATTTTCTGCACATAAGATTACCTCTTCTAAAAGTTTGGGTAATTTTATTTCTTCCTTTTTATATTATATTATCTGTTATCTTTACTTGCTGCATTGTCTAGAACTCCCAGTACAATGTTGAATAAAAGTGGAAAGAACAGATATCCTTGCTTTAGTAGTTCTACTCTTTAGAAAAGGGCATTAGATATTTCACCTTTAAATATGGTATGCTACTGACTACAGATTATCTTAGATGTTATGTATGTGCTTGAAATTTTATCGTAAAGAGATTCTAAATTTTTTCAAATAGTATTATGCATCTATTGAGATGATCATGTAGTTCTTTTTCTCTTTGTGTCTGTTATTATTGTGAATGACATTAATTTTTTAATATTAAATAATTTTTAATCATTGAAATTAGCCTATGTGATTGTGGTATATTAACCACTTTATATATTGCTGATGGGATTTGTTAAGGTTTTGTTAAGAATTGTTGAATCATGATCTTCTGTATATAAAGAGAATCGAAAAATAATCTTGATGTGAATGGAAGGGGAGAGGGAGTGGAAAAGGGGAAGGTAGCAGGTGGGAGGGGCGTTATGGGGGGGAAGCCATTGTAATCCATAAGCTGTACTTTGGAAATTTATATTCATAAAATAAAAGTTTAAAAAAAGAAAAAAAAATAAAATAAAATATCATAAACTTTTCAAAATAAATAAATAAATAAATAAATCTTTGGGGGAAAAAAAAAGTACTCAGATCCCTGCCACCATATGGGAACCCAGAGGGAGATCCTTCCTGGTCTCGGCTTCGAGCAGGCCCAGCCCTGGCATGTGGGCAGGCATGTGGACAGTGAACCAGTGTATGGAAAATCTCTCAGATCTTTCTCTCTTTCTCTCTCTCTCTCTCTCTATATATATATCCCATTGCCACACCCCCTCCATGTGTCACTCTGCCTTTCAAATAAATAAATCTCTCCAGCATTGTGGCACGGGGTAAAGCCACCACCTGCAATGCCAACATCACATATGTGTGCAGGTTCAAGTCCTGGCTGCTCCATTTCCCATCTAGTTCCCTGCTAATGACCTGGGAAAAGCAGCAGAAGATGGCAAGTACTTGGGGCCCTGCCACTCATGTGAGAAACCTAGAAGAAGCTCCTGGTTCCTGGCTTCCACTTGGCCCAGACCTGGCCCTTGCAGCCATCTGAGGAGTGAACCAGTGGATGAAAGATCTCTCTCTCTCTCTCTCTCTCTCTCTCTCTGTAACTCTGACTTTCAAATAAATAAATACATCTTCCTAACTATTTTCAGATCTCTAATTACTAAAACAAATCTGGAAAAAAAATGTAAAGTAACAAAATATATGCTTTCTGGGCCTCATTACCAGCAAATAAAGTGAAGAACTGGATGGATTAGTGATTATAAAGTTTTTTGTTACATGTTAGAAAGAAATCACATGAGAATGTGCGCTTTGTTTTTTTAAAGAAGCTGGCAACACTTCTCCAAGGTGTGTTATTTGGTTCCAAGCAAGTTACTAATAACTTACTGTTCTTTCTAGATAATAAACCAGTATCTTCTTAATCGTAATGTCTAGCACTGTTCATTTAAGTCATCACCAAAAATGGAACACTTAGAGATAAAACTCCAAATAAGCACTACCCTATGAAGAAAGGATATAAGAACAGTGAAACCAGAATAAAAAATTTCACAAGAGTAACGGGAAATTTTGTTATTCATAAATAAATATATCTAGTGTCATCTTATGAGTTTGCCACTTGTGGTTTTTAAAATTTTTCATTTTCTTTTAAAGTCAGAAAGAGAGAGAGAAAGGATCTTCCATGTACTGGTTCACTCCCCAAATGGCTGCAACAGCCAAAACTTAATCCACATCTTTCATGTGGATCGTCATTGCCTAAGACATCATCTGCTGCCTTCCCGGATGCACACTAGCAGGAAGTTGGGTCAGAAGTAGAGGTGGTACTCAAACCTAGCCACTCGGATGTGAGATGCTGGCGTTCCAAGTGGCATCTTTAGTGCCACGCATGCATGCCCCTGCCACTGGTTTTCAAGATCAGCCTCCGAAATCTTCGTATTAATGGCTCCTGAATCTTTTGTCTCCAGACTCCATCCCTTCACCTGGATGTAACCATTCATCTTATTTCCCCTCCTAGCCCCACTGTTGTCTTTTTGAGTAACAAACTGTTCACAATTTATGACACTGTTTCTAAAGTGTTTGTTAATTGAACCCCAGAAACTTAAACATAAGGAAGGTAGAATAATAATAATAATAATAGGAAATCCTTACATGATGTGAGTTCTGAGGTCTGTGCAAACATTAATTCATTCAATCCTCACAACTTCACATGTAAAGCAGATCCAGTCCCTCATATTTCTACACATAATGGAATTAAGTCACAGAGGGGTTAAGCAGTTTGTGAGCAAAAAGCCAGAAATGGGAGGAGCTGGAATTTGAACGCATGCATTCTGATTCCAGAACACTTATCCTTAGCTGCCACCCACCTGGTGTCAGCCCCTCTGGCCTTGAATTCTCCTGGATCCTGAGATGAAACCCAGTTACTCCAGCTGTGGGCCTGGTAGCCTGTGCCAAGATCACTGACCCAGCAATTCTATTAGTTGGGACTATAATGTCTTTCTTCGAGTACTTGTTCTCTCTCATGCAAGCATCCTGTGAGACAGAGCTCTGCCATGGAATGCTCTGTGATGACAGAAATGTTCTGTCTGTGTTGAGTTTTACAAACCTTCTTTATATAGGAAGAACAATTCCTGGGGCCAGTGCTGTGTTGTAGTGGGTAAAGCCACCACCTGCAATGCCAGCATCCCATATGGGCATTGGTTTGAGTCCCAGCTGCCCCTCTTCTGATCCAGCTCTCTGCTATGGCCTGGGAAGGCAGTGGAAGATGGCCCAAGTCCTTGGGCTTCTGTACTTGTATGGGAAATCCAGAACAAACTCCTGGCTCCTGGCTTCAGATCGGCACAGCTTCAGCCATTGTGGCCATCTGGGGAGTGAACCAGTGGATGGAAGACTCTCTCTCTCTCTCTCTCTCTCCCTCTCTCTGCCTCTGCCCCTCTGTACTCCATCTTTCAAATAAATAAATAAATCTTTCCCCAAAAAAAAAAAAAAAACCCTTCATATCACTCTTGGTGATCAGCTCAGTCGTATCTTCTCTGTTGTTGCAGCAGTTCTGAGCCTGTTAGCCCTGAGGACTCTTCCCCCATCTCCCCCTGGCCTGCTCTGTGTACTGGGGGGCTCAGCTCCAAAGCTACATTTCCCTGGAGTTGGGGGATCTGCCATCAGCCAGGGGCAGTACTGGAGAGACAATAAAGAAACAAAGAAAAGAAGACCCCAGGTCCTTTCTCTCCATCTTTCTCTACCTTCAACAACACCCGTAGCCATGGCACTCTCTCTCTCTGCTGTGCCAGCCTGTAACACCCAAGCCTACTGTGGCTTCAGTTCATTCTCCATAGCACAGCCCTGGCTCTGGGCTCCAGCAACACTAACTCTTCCCTCTGTTACTCCTGCCTAGCAAGGCCATAATCTTCCCTCCATTGGAAGGGCCATCTGAGTTGGCTCACCATGCCCTGTTTGACTTCCTAGCACCACCACCTGGGTGACCAAGCTTGTACTAAACTCATCTCTGCTCTAACTGCTCAGAGTGCTTTCCATGTTCAGACTCTGTTAAAGCTCACATGGTAGAGCTGGCAAGTGTCTTTGCCAGTTTATGCAAAGTGCTTCCACAGACCAAGTTCGCAAAATTAAATCCTTCCCCTAAATTGCATCCACATATGTGCATATGTTATATTCTGCTGTGGTTTTGTTCTGCTTTTTTGGTTTTCTTTAGAAAATTGTAATCTTCAAAGGCAGGAACCGCAAAAACCTACCACTGCCAGGCCACCACGTTTACTGTTTCAGGCTGTGCCTGATAAGGTAACCCCCTCTAATGTAAGAGGTGGCCCCAACCCCACCCTCTTACCCTGGGTTGAACTGGCCCACCAAAAGGAAGGCCCTTTTCTGATTGGTTTTTGCACAAGGGCCATGTTTTCCAATTTGTCTGTCTAGAAGACATTTCCCTAATTTGCACATGGGTAATTCTGCGTCCATATCTTTCATTTCCCTATCTAGACGCACATAGGATGGTGGATCTGGCGTCATCTAATTGCATAAAGTGATGAGTAGCACGGAGGTGCAGGGATCTTGTGTTAAGATGGTCCCTCAGTCATCAGCAAGTTCTTGGTGTCTTCTATCTACAGACTGCAGTGCATTCTAACCCGCTGTCTGCCACCCCTGGACTATGAGCTCCTTGAGGACAGGGACTGTGTCTCTTCAGCTTTATATCTGCAGAGCTTCTCTGCCCACGGTAGATGCTGAATAGATGCTCACTGAACGGGGCTTCCTAGTTCATAAGGCACTTTTACAGATATTATTGTATTTAATGCCCACAGCCACACTGACTCACACTCAAAGTAGAGTGAGCTTTTGATGGAAATATTAGGGTACTTCAAAACATTTGTCAGAAAATGGGATTAAAAAAAAGTTTATTTTTATTTTTTTTTTTTTTTTGCCTCTTTCACCATTGCGGGCCCCTGCTGCCCCTGTGCCTCTGGGGCACGTGGCCTTCAGGCCACCTGCCCCCTGCCTTCTGGCCTACATGCTCCTCATGGCTGGCTCCTGATGTTTGCTATGAATCCAGACTTCCCTCTCGCTTTCACACAGAGCCCTCACTCTCCTATGCGTTTCTCTAAGTAAAAAGCTTTAAAAAAAATTTTTTTTTTGACAGGCAGAGTGGACAGTGAGAGAGAGAGACAGAGAGAAAGGTCTTCCTTTGCTGTTGGTTCACCCTCCAATGGCTGCTGCAGCCGGCGCACCGCGCCAGTCCGAAGCCAGGACCAGGTGCTTCCTCCTGGTCTCCCATGCGGGTGCAGGGCCCAAGCACTTGGGCCATCCTCCACTGCACTCCCGGGCCACAGCAGAGAGCTGGCCTGGAAGAGTGGTGACCGGGACAGAATCCGGCGCCCTGACCAGGACTAGAACCTGGTGTGCCGGCACCGCAAGGCGGAGGATTAGCCTATTGAGCCGCGGCGCCAGCCACATAGTTTTTTTATAACATGTATTCCCTATGAATTTTTGAAGAATCCTCATAAGGATGGATTTCAAAGCTTTTGACACTAAAATATACTAATCTGTTAATTTTATTGTCCACAAACTCTAAAATACCTTCACACTTTTTTCCATATCATAATGAAACATCTATTTTCTGTTAGCCACTTTCTTATCATTCCTATCACCATCATCTTCAAATGCTTTTAGCACAGAGCAATATAATTTTGAATAGATTTACAGTCTCTTTCTCATAAACCTTCTCTCTGCTTTAAAAGACAAACTTCCCACCTCAGGAAATGAGGCTTTGACTCCGTTGGTTTGGTTTGCTTTGCTTTGTAACAAGCTCAGTTACGGTTATTCCTAATAAGGTGACGTGTGATGCCACTGTCTTATATCAGCTGTCAATTTCCATGATTTCCTCACATTATTTTTAATTATCTTCTTTCCAAAACAGAGGTGGCACCAGACTTAATCATTTAGAAAGCAAACTTAATTCATAATCTACATGTTACGCCTCCAGCCAGGTCTCCACTATTCTTGTTCCAGACTCATTTTGCAGATGTCAGTAACTGCCATGCCAAGCTCATGAAAACGGTTCTGCCTCTCTTAATATTAAATCCATTCACACACACACACACACACACACACACACCAATTCTGCAAAAATCTTTGTAGCTCTTTGGTCTTCTCCTGAACTTCAAAAAGGAACCATAACTTCATTCCCCACTTTTACATTTTTTCTTCTCCTTTACAATAGCAACTAGGTTTTTTCTCTTTGCATCTTTTTTAAAGAATTGTTATAGACACTTCTGGGATTTATAAAAATAATTTCCTTCACGTTAATGTAAAAATTCTGCTGCTTGCCAACTCGTTAGAAATAAAAGTTATGATTCTAATTTTGTTTTTCTCTCTTCTCTTTCCAAGCTTTACCTCATTTTTCCCTTTATCTCACCTCCTGTATTTCTAAGAGTCAAGATCAATCTTTTAGCTACACTGCTCCAAGCCACCCTTTAACCCTTGCACAAAATATCAATTCAATGGTCTCAAACACATTCGTCAGCACATGCGTGCCTCTTTCCTTCCTGCATTGGTCACTGCTACTTGCTGAATGATGCTTTCTCACGACACTGATCTCAGATTTGCATAATTTTAAAAATCCCTCCAGTTATCAAAACAGAATGGGTGGGGTCAGCGCCATGGCTCAGTTAATCCTCCACCTGCAGCGCTGGCATCCCATATGGGTGCTGGTTCTAGTCCCGGTTGCTCCTCTTCCAGTCCAGCTCTCTGCTGTGGCCTGGGAAGGCAGTGGAGGTTGGCCCAAGTGCTTGGGCCCCTGCACTCACATGGGAGACCAGGAAGAAGCACCTGGCTCCTGGCTTCGGATCGGCGCAGCGCACTGGCCATGGCGGTCATTTGGGAAATGAACTAACAGAGGGAAGACCTTTCTCTCTGTCTCTCTCCCTCTCACTGTCTATAACTCTACCTGTCAAAAAAAAAAAAAAAACCCAGAATGGGTAGGGGCCGGCGCTGTGGTGTAGTGGGTAAAGCCGTGGCTTGTAGTGCCGGCATCCCATATGGGCGCTGGTTCGAGTCCTAGCTGCTCCACTTCCTATCCTGCTCGCTGCTATGGCCTGGGAAAGCAGTAGAAGATACCCAAGTCCTTGGGACCCTACACCCACATGGGAGACCTGGAGGAAGCTCCTATCGCCTGGCTTCAGATCAGCCCAGCTCCAGCCATTGCCACCAATTGCAGAGTGAACCAGTGGATGGAAGCTCACTCACTCGCACTCTCTCTCTCTCTCTCTCTCCCCTCTGCCTCTCTCTCTGTGTAACTCTGACTTTCAAATAAATAAATAAATCTTTAAAAAAAAAAAAAAACAGAATGGGTAGAAGAAGGATAAATCCATGGTTGGAGGACCAACTAGGGAGTAATTGCAGTGTCCTTGGAAGACTTGATCAGAGGCCAGCTGAGACAACAATGAAGGCAACTTAGGAGAGCAACTGCAATTAAGAGATGGTAAGGGGCAAAACTGGGACTAGTCAGTGGCTGCGAGGTCGTGTTGGGGGAGAACCAGTTGTGAGACAAACTCCTGAGTTGGACTCCGGTGGCTCAGCAACGCTGTCCTTTACGGGGATAGGAAGACCCATGAAGAAGAGAACTCTTGACGGACATATGAGCCATTCTGCTTGGGCCAATATCTTCCCTCTGGAAAACAACACTGCCGCTAGTTCCTACACTGAATCCAAAGTTGACATGAAGTATTCTGGGGGTAAAATGAGATGTGAGAAAACTGGTTTGTGCACAGTAGGCAATTTTCTGTTTGCCTCGGATATCCTCACGAGTGACATGCAAAGGTGACGGCTGACAATCAGGAGCACAAATCTGGAACCCTCAAGAAAGAGCTTGCCTAGAAATACAGGTTCATACGGGACTGTGCTGTGCTGCAGCAGGTTAAAGCCCTGGCCTGAAGAACTGGCATCCTATATGGGCACCAGTTCTAGTCCTGGCTGCTCCTCTTCCAATCCAACTCTCTGCTATGGCCTGAGAAAGGTAGAAGATGGCCCAGGTCCTTGGGCCCCTGCACCCACATGGGAGACCCAGAGGAAGCTCCTGGCTCCTGACTTTGGATTGGCACAGCTCCAGCCATTTGGAGAGTGAACCAGTGGATGGAATACCTCTCTCTCTGTGTGTGTCTCTACCTCTCTCTGTAACTCTGTCTTTCAAATGAATAAAAATAAATCTTAAAAAAAAAAAAAAAAAGGAAATACAGGTCCATGTTAGGTCCTTTGTGCCCCTGTATGGCTATCTTCTCTCAACTCCAAATTCATTCCTCGTTTCAATGTTGCTGGAACAGGGACCCCACAAAGTACATTTCCCAAGCTCCTTTGCCAGCCAGCTTCCTGTTAAGTTTTGTGGTACAGAGAGATTGGGGCAGGATGGGGAGACCAGAAACTCTCTTCTTCCTTCTACCTTTTTGTATATAGTGTTCCTGTCAGTGGCACTTAGCCCTAGCCACAATAGCTGCTTCCTGCTTGGGTGTTTGGGCAACCTCCAACCAGTCTCAGCTCAGGCCCTTCAAGGTATTAACTAGGATCTTTTCATAACTACTCCCCAGAGGCCACTCACATGGGAGACCTGGAATGACTTCCAGGCTCCTGGCTTTGGCCTGGCCCAGCCCCGGATGTTATGGATATTTAGGAAATAAACCAGTAGGTGAAAGAGCTTACATTCACTCTCTTTTTTCTTTCTATCTCTGTCTCTCCATTTAAAATAAAATTTAATTTTTTTTTAATTTCTAAAACAAATACCACTATACACCCAAGTCTCCCACATGGATGGCAGGGACCCAAGTACTTGAGCCATCATGTGCCATCTCCCAGGATGTACGTTAGCAGGAAGTTGGAATCAGAAGCAGGGCCAGGGCTCAAGCTCAGGCACTCTGTTGGGGAATGCAAGCATCCCAGCTGGCACCTTATCCACTGGTCTAAGTGCCAGTCCCTATAGAGTTACTCCACGGTGTCCTAATTTGCACTTGATGCATGACTCACGATACGGGACATCTTTTCATGTGCATTTTTGTCATCCGTATACATTTCTTACAGGTTCTGTGATACCATGCCACAAATTTAATGGCTTAAAAGCAACTATTCACTCATAGTTCCAGAGGCCAGAAGTCTGAAATCAGGATCACTGAGCTACAGCCACGTGACAGCACAGCTTTGCTCTCTCCAGGGCCTCTAGAAGAGATGCCTTTCCTGGCCTTTTCTAGTTTCTGAGGTGTGCTCCTTGCATTCCTTAGCTCACAGCCCCTTCCTCGACTTTCAATGCCTATGGGTAACTTCTCTGTGACTCTGCTTCCTTTTGCTGCCACATCATGGCCTTCTTCCCTTCTATGGATGCTTTTATTGCATTTACAGACTATCCAGGAGCAGATATTTAGCCTAGTTCTTAAGACATCAGTGAAGACACCTGCATCCCACAGCAGAGAACCAGGGTTCAATTCCCTGTTCTGTCTCCTAGACCCTGGGAAGCAGCAATGAGAGCTCAAGTAACTGGGTTTCTGCCCCCCACAGGGGACACCTGATTTGATTTCTTGGCTTCCAACTTTGCTCCCAGTAGGACCATTGCAGGCATCTGGGAAGTGAACCAGCAATGGAATTTTCTCTCTCTCTCTCTCTCTCTCTCTCTCTCTCTCTCTCTCTCTCTCTCTCTCTCTCCT